>NC_139980.1:1260027-1322496 GCF_963993115.1 Abramis brama | reverse complement strand
TCAATATTTTGTGGAAAAATGAATTGGAACCTGGAAGACTCTTGATTGTTAGAGCTGAAATACATAATCTGAATTTCATTTTTGTGAACATTTATGCTCCAAATTTAGGCATTGAGAGAATAAGGCTCTTTTCTAAATTAGAACAGTTTTTAAGACAACAACATGATGGAGATTTTATTGTTTTTGGTGGAGACTGGAACTGCACCTTAGATTTCATAATAGATAGGAATGGGGAAGAACCACATCAAATGTCAGCTACTTGTCTTGCAAGATTGGTAAAGAACTTTCACTTATCAGATGTATGGAGAGAAAACAATCCTTTAGTTAAACAGTACTCTTGGGTGAGTTTTAGTAATGATACACTTTCTGCTGCTCGTTTAGATAGGTTTTACTTATCTCATAATATGAGGAACAGGACTCTGAATTCAACTATTACTCCTGTCCCTTTTTCAGACCACAAACTAATCACAGTTGAATGTAGTCTCATAACAAAAACCTATAAGAGTTCTTATTGGCATTTTAATGTTAAATTGTTGGAAGACACATTCTTTTGTGAAAATTTTAAGAATTTTTGGGAAGTTTGGAAGACTGAGAAAGGAAGATATGACAATATTATTCAGTGGTGGGAGATTGGGAAAGTGTTTATTAAAGAATATTGCCAACAATATTCTTCTCATTCTACTTTGTGTTTAAAGAAAACATTAGAGAGTTTGGAGCAAGAACTTAAGATTATTGAAGGGAACATGATTGAAAATGCTTCTCCTAATTTGAAGGATATGTGGACTGAAAAGAAAAACTGTTTGAATTTAATCCTTGATGAAAAAGTCAAAGGAGAACTTATAAAAAATCGTTTTCTAACAAAAAGAGACATAGATGCTCCTACGTCCTTCTTTTTTAATTTAGAACGGAAAACTAAACATGGGAAAAAGATGTTGTTTTTAAAAGATAAGGATGGACACCTTGTTTCAGACCCGGAAAGGATGCGTAGACTTGCAGTGGACTTTTATACTGAACTATATTCTGCTGATTCCTTAAATGATCAGTGCAGACGTGAACTTTTACAAGATCTTCCTGAGATATCTACAGAAAAAAAACAGCTTTTGGAAGCACAGCTTACTTTTAATGAACTGACTTCAGCAGTAATGGATCTCTCATCAGGGCGAGCACCAGGAATTGATGGACTTCCTGCTGAATTTTATAAACGTTTTTGGACTATTATTGGTCATGATTTTTTTGAAGTTGCTCAGAAATGTATAAGTGAAGGATGTCTATCAAGAAGTTGTCAGCGTGCTGTTTTAACATTGCTTCCAAAGAAGGGAGATTTGACACTACTAAAAAATTGGAGACCTGTAGCTATCTTATGTTCAGAATATAAAATTCTTTCTAAGTGTCTTGCTAAAAGGTTAAATGATGTATTACATGAAATTATTCATACGGATCAATCATATTGTGTAAAGGGCAGATCTATTGCAGATAATTTACATCTGATGCGGGATCTGTATGACTATGCTTTTTACAACAATGTTGATGTTGGGTTTTTGTCAATGGACCAAGAGAAAGCCTTTGACAGAGTTGACCATATTTTTCTTTTTGAGACTCTTAAGGCTTTTGGATTTGGAGAAAATTTAATTTCATGTATAAAATTGCTTTATAATGAGGCAACTTGCTTGATAAAAATAGGTGGCAGTCTCAGTGTCCCCATAAAGGTTCAGAGGGGTATTAGACAAGGTTGCCCTATCTCAGGGCAGCTTTATAGTATTGCTTTTGAGCCATTACTCTGTAAATTAAGAAGAGAATTAATGGGACTGCATATCAGAGAAATAGATTCTTCACAGTTTATTAAAATGTCTGCATATGCGGATGATCTTACAGTTTTAATAAGAGGTAATCAAGATATTAATGTTGTTAAAAAGTGTTTAGAAACTTATGAAAGAGCATCCTCTGCAAAAGTGAATTGGGGCAAAAGTGTGGCAGTATGGTGTGGGCAAGACAATAATGGTCCCATCCTTCCTGGAGAGTTGCAATGGGGAAGAGAAGGTTTTAAATACTTAGGGGTGTTTTTAGGATCTGAAGATTATAGGAAACAGAATTGGGAGGGACTAGTGGAGAAAACATGTGCTCGGTTGTCTCTATGGAAATGGTTGCTCCTTCAGTTATCCTATAGGGGTAGAGTTTTGGTCTGTAATAATCTTATTGCTGCTACTTTATGGCATAAAATGATGATATTAGAACCCCCAGAAGAATTGATAACGGACATTCAGAAAAAACTAGTTGACTTTTTTTGGTCCGGGTGTCACTGGCTAAAAGCACCAGTACTTTATCTGCCCAGGACGGAGGGAGGTCAAGGACTCATTGACATCAGGTCTAGAATCAAAGCTTTCAGACTTCAGACAGCTCAAAGACTCCTGTATGGTGAAGAAGTGAGCTGGCGTGGGGTAGCCCATGGCCTCCTGAGAAGAGCAGGTAAAATGGGTTATGATCGTCAACTGTTCTTAATGGACATTAATAAGCTGGACTTAACTGGTCTGTCATCGTTCTACAAGTCAATGTTGAGAGCGTGGACTCTTTTAAAAGTTTGCAGAGATATAAACGGTGAACAGAGTCAGTGGTTATTGGAAGAACCCTTGATCTTTAACCCAAAAATTGATGTGGATGTTCTAAAATCAACTTCTGTGAGGCATGCTTTATGGTCTGCAAATATTGTAAAGATTGGACACTTACTGACTGAAGATGGATGGATTTCTGCAGAGACTCTGGCTACCAAGCTTGGTATAAGATCAGTTCGAGTTGTGCAGAGGATGTTGAACCATCTATATGAGTGCATGCCGGTGGACTATAGAGACTCTTTATTTTTACACAAAAAAGAAAATGCTGTTTCTTCTTTCCCAGAACTGGATATTACAGCTGCGACTGGCTTGTGGCAAGGAATTGGAGGTGGTATTCTGTCCTTTAAGACACCTCAACTGGGGCGTTTCAGAGACATTGGGAAAAAAGCTCTTTATATGCTGTGTGTAAAAGTTCTTCATCTTCATGCACTTGAAACTGTAAAAGAGTCTAAATGGACAGAATTTTTTGGATCAGACTCTTCCCCGAAAGGTAGCTGGAGGACCATGTACAAGCCCCCCATTGAAAAAAGGTCTGGAGACCTGCAGTGGCGCGTTGTACATGGTATTATAGCTACAAACAGACACAGAGCACATTTTGATCCACTAGCGGGGATAGGGTGCCCTTTCTGTGAACAGCAGGAGACAGTTTTTCACTTGTTTGCTGACTGTAGTAGACTATTACCTCTTTTTGAAATTCTTGGAGGGTGGTGTCAGACTTTGGGAGAAGTTTTTACACTTGAGTTTTATATCTATGGACCTAAATATAAACGTAGCAAGAGAGAGATTTGTCATTTACTCAATTTTATTTTTGGACAAGCAAAGTTAGCTGTTTGGCTCTCTCGTAAAAGTAAAATAGGTGGTATGGGACAAACTGATGTGGTACTGATTTATGAGGGTTTGATGAAGTCAAGGTTAAGAATAGAATTTGAATATTATCGACTGAATGAGAATATTGAAGATTTCAAGTTCAAGTGGGCTATAAATAACTGTATTTGCGATGTTGACTATAATGGCAATTTACAAATCTATGTATAATTATATATGATGATAATGGTTGTAAAAAGGTTTATGGTTGTTTTGTTATTTATTTATTTTTTTTGTTTTCTTGTTGGCTAAATAATTGATTGAAGACTGTTTTTTTTAAATTTTTGTAATAAAAGTTGTTCAAAGGTCTCTCTCTCTCTCTCTCTCTCTCTCTCTCTCTCTCACTCTCTCCCTCTCTCTCTCTCTCTCTCTCTCTCTCCCTCTCTCTCCCTCTCTCTATCTCTCTCTCTCTCTCTCTCTCTCTCTCTCTGCAGAAACCTCCTCACAGTTTTCAGCCCGGTATGAAGTTGGAGGTGGTCGACAAGAGGAATCCTGTTCTGATCCGAGTGGCCACAGTGGTTGATACGGATGAACATCGACTCCGGGTGAGAAACTACCTTTTTTTTAATTTTTATTTTTTTACGGAAATTCAAAAGGAACATACAAATAAACCATGGCAGCAAATGATCACATATATTAACACATCTTTAATTTAAAATAATTATTTTAAAGCTTGGCCTATTTACTTCAATAGGTAACAGTATATATTATCCATTAATCCTTTTTTACAATTACTAGAACACATCACACAAAACACATCCAATGACAACATCTTTCAAATTACATAAATTATTGTCTCACTTAGACACAAACACCACCAAAACTCGATGGATCATGTAAAATACCGCAGTGAATTACGACCAGTAGAGGGTAGGGCTGTCAAAATGGCTGAAAAGCTAGATTCAAATTTCTTTCTTTAATATTAGCACAATTCGATTTATATTATATTTGAATTCTGAAGGCAATACTTATTGTTAGAGGAAAAACGTACTGTATTGTCTCCTATGACAACAAGAGGGCGCACTCGAGCGCAATAAGCAAATATAAACCAAATCAAGCATCACATCTTTTATTGAAATGAAAGGACATTCACTTTTTTAAGTGCATTAACTTTTGAAACGATTGTTCTTAAATAAAGTATAATTTCCTTAATGTGCATGCAAGGAAAATTAGGTTACAATAGTGCATAAAACTGTGTAAGTGCATCAGTAACCTGAGAAAACACACGGCGTAATGTAACGTTACTACATGAACACAAGATAGCAAACCGCCATTCAGAAACACTCCACTTCTACTCACTACTAGGGCTGAACGATTAATCGCACTTTACATGTAATTGCACTTATTTTTTATGCGCAGCTTGTCAGTGATGTACGGCTCTGTAAACTCGGCTCCATCTGAACGCACTGTGAGTCTGAGTCTCTTATAACGTGCATTTGAAAAAACAACACGCGTCGAACATCTTTCCAGAACATGAGAAGCATTTATGAACCTCTTGTCCAACAACAGACAACATTTAATAACATGCTTTTTCTCCAAACTCACTTCATAAGGACAGTTGAGCTCCTCCTTCTGTGAGATGATGAGCTTCTGACACAGAATAAGGCAGTCGTGTGTTTATAAGTCATGTTTAATCAGAGCGTTTCAATCTTCTGTTTATTCAGCTACAGCGATAGGGGTTTCCTGGAATGATGCGCATTACTGTACTTCTGCATATTTATGGTGTTTGCATGAGAGCGCCCTCTGGTGTTCAGATGGAGCAGTATTTACTACCGATCAGCCGCACTCCACTGACAAACTGCGCACAAGATAATCGCAGCCTTTGCCAAATCGCGTGCGGTTTCATTGCGATTAATCGTGCAGCCCTACTCACTACATCTACATATTATTGGTCAAAAACACCAGATGCTCCTCTTGATCTGAGCGAGTGCTGAGCGCTCCTGTTGACAGTGTTTCCAGCTGATGAACACACACTCACACACACACTCAGCTCTGACCGATGTGGAAATGGTCAATTATGTCATTGGTTTTCGTCAGCAGGCCTTTTCCCGCCATTTTCAAGTGAACAGCGCAGCGCTGTAGACTGGATTAGCTCAGAGAAACACCGCGGCAGTGACGCGCCTCTTGACTCGCCAAAAATTCGAATGCACGTTTTTTATTTTTTTTTTATTCAATGAATATTCGAAATTCTAATTTTCACTTGACAGCCCTAGAAGAGTGTCATTCTGGTTTTGTAAAGAAATTGTACAAAATAAATAATTGTGTAATTCTACCTGTTGTTCATGTTTTAAGGTCATCGTTTTATGAGCGACACCTTCAGGTGTTCAGTGACTGATTTCAGATCATTATTTTCATCATTACACTGACACAGGTTCTGCTCTGGCGTCGGCTCGGCAGCTGACGGGTCACACATGGTGCATTAAACGTCACAGTGTTGAGCTTTTTCACAGATCGTGTCCTTCATAGGGACTGAATATGATCCGCTTCCCTGTCGAGTCTTTACTCATCAGTTTCACAGCGTTATCTTGCTTGTGTTGCATCTTTATCAGTCCAGTGTCACACTGTAATTGTGAGATGCAGTGATAGCGTGCGATCCCATGATAGCTCCCGATCTCTCCGCCGTCTGTTCGGGAGTTCAGGAGCAATCAGGAGCACTCATCCCAGCGTCTTCTCTCCTGTGAAGCTTTGCTCCACATAGAAACATGATCTGCCAGTCCTCCGGCGCACCGATGGAGCTGAAAATGCTCTTCATGCACATGAATGCATGTAATATGAGGCAGATTTCTCCAGTTTTCAGTCTTCTCTGCTATCAGAGGCGGTGATAAATGTTTCAGCACATCACGATTCATGACAGCACTGGATTTGATTCACAATACTGAAAAGTGACTCAACTGGTGATGCATGTATATTGTATTTTTTGGAAAGCTATTTTTCACTCCACCGCAAATGCTTCAAATTTAAAACAAAGGTAAATTATGGAGTCATTCATTATAAACATGCCAGCCCTGACCACTGGTGTGTGGGAAATACACTGTACAAATACACTTACGTAACTCTCTTATTCGGCACAAATCCAGATATGTACGTTTTGCACGCTTGACGTTAATATATTTTGCATTTAAAAAGACATGATTTATACTCTGGAAAATATGGTAATTTATTGGTAAACTAGCACAACTGCAGTGTTTTTCTAAATGTTCAGAGCAAGACTCTAGCAAGGCCGAGAACAATCCAGCACTGTTTACTCCGGGTGAGCAAAGCCACTTGAAGTCGTTCATTTTTAATGAGAGTTGACTTTGAGAGTTGGTTTGAGGCAACGTGAGCGAGCGAGCGATGCGACGGAGATGAGTAGAAATAGCTTTCAGCAACCGAACAGCCCTTCTTCACAGAATCTGCATAAAGCCAAGAGAAAGGCGAGAAAGGAGAAAATTATGTATGCAGTCAATTATTATATTATATTTAAATTAGCCGTTATTTATGTAGTAGTTAAGCATGAACACACCAGAAATTGTCTTTAGTGTTGCTGTATTAGTGGAAAAATCTGCTGAATAAACTTGAACATCGCTTAATAAGTGCTATGCAAATCAATAATTAATGTGGATATACTTTTAACTTCAGAACAGGGGGGTTAAACTGTCTTTATTACACTTTTTTTATATTACATGCATCAATTTATTACTCAAAACTCAAAAACCAACACTAATTAAACATAATGATTCTTATTGTTTAGTTATAATAAGTTATATAAGTTAAAATCATAATATATGGTAAATCACAGAAATTTAACATTATGTAAATCACTTACTACACACAATTGTAAATAATGGCTAGAAGGGGTGACGCTTTAATTCGATGGTCCACTTCAGACATTCTACACACTATAAACAACTACATGTCAACTGACTCTCATTAGAGTATTAGACTGTCTGCTTAATATCTGCTAACACTTTATACTGACATTATACTGACTATATGTAACTTTGCAACTTCATGTCAGCTTATTCTAACCCGAACACAGTCTACTAATACTCTAATGTTACTTATAGTTAGTAGAATGTCTAAAGTGGACCATGTATAGACATTTACTATACATTCAGTTAACCATTAATTATTGGCTTATTTCTGCATATTTATCCTTCAAATGTTTGATTGTAATTAAAATATGTTAATTTTAAAAAATACAGAAACAACTTATTTAAAAAAGTAAAGGTCAATAAAGCTTTACTGTTGTAACAAATAAATGATATTTTATTATATGATATGATTAATATCATATTTTTAGATATAATGGTTTCATTATAAATATGGTGATTATCTATATTTAAAGATAATCTATAAGATATAAATAACTTAATATATGATATTTCCCATCTGAATCTGATCATGTCATGTCAACAGATGGAAGCTGTTTATTATCATGTTAATTATTGTGCCTTTCACAAGAAATACCGTACTTTTACATAATCTCCACTTATTGAAAAACTATTGCTTTAACCCTTTAGAACCTGAAGCTAAAATAGGTGTTTTTCACATATTTAGATTTTTTTACTGTAAAATTCTAAAACAATCTTAATGTGCAAGGTGTCATCTTTTTCAGATTAGCTTTCAACAAATTACAGTTATTGACCATTACTGAGTTTGTAAATAGAATTTAAATGAAAAAAAAAAAAAAAAAAAACGAGAATTAATTTACTGATTTTTATTTAGAAAAAACAGAAAAATCACGAACGAAAGGAACTAACACTTTAAAGTTGAAAAATGAACTATGATGCATATATACAAGTCTTTTTTGTGATATTGGGTTGCACAGTTTTCATTTAGGACACTTTTTTTCATACACGCACACACATAAATGCATGCATTCATAGGCACACCACATGCTAAGATATGTGAAAGAGTAACGCCATCCGCCTCCCAGGTTTCATTAAAAATCATCCCAATCCCCTCTTCTGCTGTCTAACACTACTTTCACCATGTATTTGTTTGTTTCTTTTATTATTTTATGCAATCCAAAACACTCTAACCTGCCGTGCTCGTATCTCTCTGTTCAAATCCTTTCTTCCTGCTCTGCCTGAAATCTGCTGTCATTTGCTTACGGAAATTACCATAATGAGCTGTATATTGCTGCAAAGTGCATGTTGTCTACTGTCAGGGGCATTTGAATGGTTTTGATAGGGCAAATGGTTGAAGAGTTACAGTAAAATGAATACAGCTTGCTGGTGTGTGTCGGCGACGACACAGCCGGTTTAAAAGGGTTAATTACCTTGAGCAAAACTGAAAATCATTAACAAGAACTTTGTTTCGAAATATGGTCATTAATTGTATTGATTCTCATTTTCTACATAAATATAAAGTTTAAAAATAAAACAATAAATATTAGATAAAATTAGTGCAGAATCAACTTTGCGTTGCTGTCGGCGATCGACTCATGGATCAGACAAATTTCCACGTGCATCAAAACTGCTGCGCTGAATATGTGTGCATCTACTGGTTTAAAAGAAAAGAGAAAAACACGCCTTTATCCCATTTCTTAACATTAAGATTACTTTTATCATGTACACTGCATATAAACAGCATGTTCTGCATATGTATGGGTCAGCACATATGAAAGCATGTGACAGACAGGGGTATCCTGGAAAAAGTGACACAATAGAGGATGCTTGTTTGTATTTGCACTGCACAAGCCGGCAGTGTGAGAGCACAGTGAGCGCTGCCGCTTGCTCTCGGCGTTCTGCGTACCTCTGCTTAACACTGAGCCACAGCATGACCCTCAAAATAAAGGGTTACCCACTTCTCTTCAGTTGTATAGGTTTCATGATTTCACTTAATTAGACGTTTTATGTAACCATAAAGCGCAGTCCAGAAAAATGAACACTGTATTTGGGAAAAAATAAAATGGATTTCATAGGGCACTAATAATATACCGTAACCATTTGAGTGTAATTGCAATTGTTGGTTTCAAGGTGGCAGCAGAATCCACACACACACACACACACACGTCACTGACACTGACTGAGAGAAATAACAGATGTTACTGTCTGTCTCACACTCTTCTCTGACTCTCGCACCCATCATTCGTAATCCTCCACAGACGTTCACCCATCAGTCTTTCTCTTATACACACAATCAGTCCTGGGTTCACACGTGTCTGTCATGTTCATGTGTTCAAGCCGTATCGAGCATGACCTCCTCCAGTCCTGCTCTCTCTCATGGCCTGTGTTCGCTGACATTCACCGGAGCTCTGGATGGGTTTGGTGGATTCCCACTGCGTTTTAAAATACCCCATCAATATTTCCTGAAGCAGCTGTAATTGACTTTTACGTCCGAGTCTTTGATGGTTTTCTGCGACACCCTCGACTCTCCCACATCACAGAGACAAGAGGATTTGATGTTTTGTCATGTCCAAATCAAACCCCACACTGTGTATCTGTGCATCCTTAAATAGTTAATTTAATTGTAAATGAAAATGTATGTATAAAACTAAAAGATCTAAAATCCTAAATACCCCGAATTTCGAATTTCATTTCAGTAATGTTAGTAAAACTTTAATACATTCACTCATCCATGAGCATGATTCCCATCGGATTGCTTTCCATCGGCTGTGGAGGTGAAGACAACAACTCCCATGATTCCACACTCATTCACGGCATCATCACGTCATCAAGCGGCGCCTGTGTTATTGTTCTGAATAAGCGACCTCTAGCGTCAAAACTTACACACTGTGCCTTTAATTTAAGTACTAAAATTACTTAAACTGCATACTAAACCTTAAAATCCCCCTGTAGTCAAAAGCTGTACCCCTTAAAACTCATCTTTGATCACCAAAATGACATATTTAAACGTTTTTTCCTTGAAAAAAAGTCTTCATGCCTTAAAATATCTTGACTGTAACTCGACACCCTCGCCTCATTTAGAACGCGCGGTTCTATGAATATGCAAATGAGCCCCGCCTCCACTCACTCACTCAGCTCAGAGATCCACTGGTTGACGATCACACGTTGATCTGATTGGTTACAAGGTAGTTTGTGACGTCAGAAACACCAGCGATTTCAAAGCGTGTTTTTGAGACTGTCTTTGGTTCACTGCAGTTTTAAGGAGAAAATACTCAGCAATGGAGTCGACTTATGAATTTACACATGGTTTGTCTTAAAGCATATTAAAAACACCACATAGACACATAAACTACATTAAAAGCTGGATTTTCACCACAGGGGGACTTTTAGAACAAAAACTAAAACAAGTACTGAAACTTTAACTAAACCTAAAACAGAAAATATAAAAAAATAAAATCTAATTCAAAATATTAACAAGAAGTATCTCGATGATACTACAATGAAACTGGTGTGAACAAAGCCCGAGGGAAGCGAGATGTGGTTAGAGATATTGATATGTTCAAATTGATTTAGTCACGGATGGAGGTGTGGAAATACACGCATGCAAACTGGAAGGAGATTAAACAACAGCGCGGCCGATGAGAAGGATGCGAATGAAACATTTCTTTATCTCAAGCTGTCATGCAGTGAATTAAAATAGCCAGTCTGGTCTGGATGTCCACATAGTGACACCAGTGCTGTGAACACCACTGAAAACACTCCTCGCCTCTGTCGTCCGTTCCCGATTCCCCAGGAACCGGTTTGATCCGAGTCCTGGAGACAGGCTGTCCTTTAAGCGCTGCTCTTTTCTTCTCATTGTCTTGATCGCAGCAGCTCTTTTTAAAGAGTTGTGAGCATCTAAAATTCGATGTGACCGGATCCCCCTGCCAGCAGTCTGCTCTCTGCCAGCGCTTCTGATTCCAGCTCGAACGTCAGCGTCTCTGGAGATCTGCTTTGCCATATGAAGATAATCTTCACAAGGGACATTGAAATGCTACTAGCCAAGCTGTGCCTGCTTTCATCTGACGCGCCTCGGGGTGTTTTGTACCTTATATAAGAGTAGGATCTCTATTTATCAGCACACATCCAGCACACATTTGTAGTGACTTTCAGGCAATGTCATCAGAGAGAGACAGCGTGACCCTGCAGGATGATCCCTCCTGGAGTCGCCTGGACTCAAGTGCATTTATTAATTATGTCGATCAAACCCGTTACAGTAATAGCTCACAGCCTTAACCACTATACCACAGCACCCATGCTTTCCATCAGACGCCACACTTCTCTCAAACCTCGGGCACTTTATGGGAGTTTAACCACCACTGCACTACAGAAACTGTCAAAGTTTTCATTTTCAGTGTTTTTCCTCTAAGAATTTTATAAGCGTTCAAAACGTCCAGTTTGCAAAAACATTCTGACAATGAAAATCCTTTTTGCAGTTACTTTGATAGTTTCTGTCGTAAAAAGTGTTTTAAAAACAAGTTTTCTCAGTTATGTGAACATTAAGGGAACATTTTGTTTTGCAAATATTATGGGGACGTTTATTTGTGTATGTTCTCTGAACGTTCTGAAAAAATTAGACAATCGTCCAATTAAAACATTTCGGGGGAGAAAACTTTGTATAATCAATGTATAAATAATGTGTTTGTGCTAATGTTTTGAGAGCATTATGAAAGACCAGATAACTTTGAACAAACGTTCTATTAGCTTTACTGGAAGAATGTTCCTTTGTAACTTTGAGAGAACCTTAAGAGAACGTTTCCTGTTAGCTGGATTTGTCTTAAATTTAACTAAAAACTAAATTTAGTGAGGTTTACTAAGACAAGAAAGAAAAAACTTTAACATAAACATTAAACTTTAAACATTTTAATATATTTCCTGAAAACATGTTTTTTTTCTTTTTTTTTTTTTTTTTCTAGGATGTTTAGATATTTTTGCTGGAAAGCAAGACAAAATACAAATTAAGACATATTATTGTTATTATTATTTGCATTGTAAAAGCCCTATCAGACTGACCTGCATTGCTCTCTTTCAGATCCATTTTGATGGCTGGACAGATGAGTACGATTACTGGACCGATGCAGATAGCCCAGATATTCATCCTGCCGGCTGGTGCGCCAAAACTGGACATCCACTGCAGCCGCCAATCAGTGAGTACATGTTACACACAACCACTGGCCTTCCCATGACACACGCTAAGCATCAATACTATGAGGCCTTCGAAGACACGTATTCTTACAGATAAGAGTGTGTCCTGAACAGACGTGATGCGATAAGATTCCAGCGATGAGCAATTCCAAATTTCAGAATCAATCAAAATCACAGCCAATTAGGAGAGCGTGTGGGCGGAGTCTCTCTGCAAGAGCACTGCACTCACAATCAAATCAATCAAAAATCACGGCCAATCAGGAGAGCGTGTGGGCGGAGTCTCTCTGCAAGAGCACTGCACTCACAGCAAAATCAGTCAAAAATCACAGCCAATCAGGAGAGAGTGTGGGCGGAGTCTCTCTGCAAGAGCACTGCACTCACAACCAAATCAATCAAAATCACAGCCAATCAGGAGAGCGTGTGGGCGGAGTCTCTCTGCAAGAGCACTGCACTCACAACCAAATCAATCCAAAATCACAGCCAATCAGGAGAGCGTGTGGGCGGAGTCTCTCTGCAAGAGCACTGCACTCACAACCAAATCAATCAAAATCACAGCCAATCAGGAGAGAGTGTGGGCGGAGTCTCTCTGCAAGAGCACTGCACTCACAACCAAATCAATCAAAAATCACAGCCAAAATGACATACTGTGTAATGAGTGACTGATACAATCTTTGTCACTGAATACACTTGTTTGTTCACAGTTTGAATGTTCTTGTTTCCTTTCATTTATTTCAAATATTAAATTCAATTCACATATATTTGTACTTTTCACTATACAAATTGCTTCAAAGCAGCTTTACAGAAAATACATGTCTACATTACAATTTAGAATGTGAATTATCTATTGTCACTTTCAGTATGGCTATGAAGGTCATGCAAAATATAAACTCACATTCAATTCTTTTAACATTAAATAAAGCACTTAATCAGTATCTGAGATTATCATTGTATGTTGTTGTTCAAGCCGTGACGTCGCAGAAATAGAAACCATTTCTAAAATAGAGTCATCGCCTATCGCTGTCGCGGCTGGTGAGGACAAAAACTCTGATTAACATGGAAAAGACGCCTTTCATCACATGTCGGTGTGTCACATCACGTCAGTTCAGGCAAAGTGAAGGAAATGCTGAACTGTCACAACTAACTGGTGGTTGTAGATACAGGCACATGACCATGAAAATGAATGTCAAAGTCTTTAATAGATGATCCAAAAGGCAAATACAGATCAAGGCAGGAATACTGTAATAACATGTATACATAGACAACACTGACAACTGAAACAGAGCAACTTAAATACACTGGCAAACAAGACGGATTAATTACACACACCTGAATGACGAATGACATCAGTAACCATAGTAACAAATGAGGTATTCGTGAACCGTGAGACGATCACAGGCTAAGTATATATTTAATTCAATACTGCAAATATCAATAAAATACTTAAAATGGACAATGTATTAGTGTTTATATACTGTGTTATGTCTTATTAACATCTGAATTCATTGTGCCTCTCATTCGCAATGCGCTATTTGTGTGAAGTATGAAGATGGCGCCTAATTAACGTGTTCCCAATGGGTCTCTTACGAGCTTCAGTTTCCTTTAGGATGCTCTTCCTTCAATATTTATCCTTCCAACAACAAAAGACACTGACTAAGATTAGATTATTTGCATTGTATGGATAATGCAGTGCAAATGTCTGGCTATTTTACATAGATGTGTTTTAGATCAGGTTTTTTTTTTATAGTACTGACTATTTTTTAGCAAGGGATTCAGACAAAACTATAAGTGTTCAGTTAATAGCCACTTTTAACAGTGCCCTGAATCATATCTGTAAACTGACTGATCGCCTCAGACCCTCTACATGACAGACGCTCTCCTTGTTTAATGGAAAATTGTAGCCTAGAGAGATCGAGAAGTAATTATGTGGATATAAAGAGGGATGGAGGTCTCTTGCTTCCTCTCTTGTCAATATCTTCTATTAGCTCCAGAGGATGATGGGAAAATGCTGTTGAACAATAAGCTTTTCGTCAGTCAGTCTGGCTGATAATCGTCTTCTCGTTCTCGTTCCCTTCCTCTGTGTCCATGGAAACGGATCGGAGGAATGTTTAGAAATCAGAAACTGGCATCAGGATGTGACCGACTTGCTGAGAGAGAGAGAGAGAGAGAGAGAGAGAGAGAGAGAGAGAGAGAAAAAGAGTGTGAGAGAAGAGAGAAAAACCAGTGAAAGACAACATATCCATATGAGTCAATATATCAGTTTGTGTATACTATGTCTGAGTCTATATATTCTTTAAATATGTATCTATATCTTTAGAGTCTTTATGCTTTCTACATAAATGTATGTACTGTATTAATACTTTAAATGATTTTTAGCTCATGGTTTTATCTCAACTTTTGATTAAATCTTATTAGGGTCAAAATATTTGGTCACTACAGAAATGATGCCATTATAATGCATACAAATGTAAAGAAATAATTTCACACAATAAATATTGTAATAGTTTATATTCTTTGTTGAGATTGGTTTTTTTTTATGATGGAATTTTATACTTTTTTTGTAGATTGAAAGTCTTTGTCTGGGGCAAGGGTAAAATAATTAAATCTAAAGTAATAAAAGATGACCTTCATATAACAAAAAAATAAAAATAAATAAATAAATTAACTCATGGGACATAAAAGTGCCCAAAGTTGAAGAAACACCCATATACTGTATGCATATTTCATTTGATTTTATTAGGGGTTCAAGTGTGTAGCGCTGAAACCTGTTGTAATTTTCAAAAATTTCCTAGGATCAGCATTTTCACCTAAAAGTGATCAGGCAGACCAAACCGTAAGTCATATAGACTTGAAACTTTGCGGGCTGGTAGTTCTTACACTGTCTACAGCGTCACCGAGACTCGCCCGGATCGGCCTGACGGGGGCGCTGCAGTGCTCAAAAGTGTGAAATTGCTAATCGTCAGGCATAGGCTCAAGTGTCTTATATCGTTGGAATCCTTAGCTCAGATTCGATTGTCGAAATGTTCGGGTATTTTGGATTTTTTTTAAAACCTACTTTTGCAAACTAGTCCTAAGTTTTTGTCCTGATCAAAACCAAACCAGTGCAGCAAGATTCTCTGGAGTCTGATTGAGAAATATTATCCAAAAAATATATTACTATTCAATGGGGCCGCCAAAATGTTCGAAGTGGGAGGAGCCACTTTTACTAAAATGGCTGTAACTCATGAACGGAATGAGATATTTTACGCAGCAACTGGCCACTTGGTGGCGCTATAACATGGAAAAAACATAAAACCGACACTGGTCTCACGGTTCGGTTCGATTACGATTATCATGTCATCGATTCAGTTCAATTTGATATCACGATGCATCACACGATGACCCGCATCCTCAATTTTAAATTTTACTTCAAAAGTGATGCGTGCGCGCGTGTGTGTGCGTGTGCTCGCCTGTTCGGGAAGTCACAGTGACATTCCAGTTTAAGTTTCAAGGGAGTAAAGCTTGTTTATGCCATTAAGAAAAGGAAAATCTGTCAAATAAATTTTGTTTTAAAGAAATGTTCATTTAAAAGCCGCGCTCATTAATCAGTGTATTATGTTACCATTAAAGATGCGTGCATCAACCGTCGCCGAATCCGCTGATGAAGGTGACGATCATCCATTTATAATCACGCGTAACACAGAATAATTGTAATTTGACCATCGGGTGTGGATACTTAAATCAGAGAGAGTTATTGGGGCGGGTGGATGATTGTTTTTGGCTGTGGATTCAGGTGACGTTGGAGCTCACCCACTCAGACAGGCGTTAACAGCTCGGGGTGAAAACGGCTAATGTGGTTTATCAAGTTAGTGGTATTACCTCCTGCATATTCTATTTGAGCGTGACATGAGCGCACACAGCGCGTGTCTTCTGCAGGTCGTGCTTACCAGGTTGTTCATCAAAGCCGAAATGTGCCCAGATGTAGGCTTTTAAAGTAGTTGGAGCATTTTTAATTTTCTCGCACTCAGGTCTCACCTCCCTCTCAACGCGACAAAGCACGTACGCGACAAATGACGTCAGAAAAGTGTCAGTACATTATAATCGGTTATGGTCTATTACTGAACCGATACCGAATCGTCTTCGTCTGCATCGCGATGCATCGTAGAAACGATTAATTTCGACAGCCCTAATAACTACACAACCCTGAGTCTGATTGACTTTTGCTTGCGGTGTCTTAAGGTGCCAAGACTGACTTTGAGGACGTTCACGTATCTTCTAAAACCGTGGCCGGCTGCACCCACGACATTCGTACCACATGGTAGAACTCCTTATTTTGAGTTTTTGGCTCAACCTTGATAAAACCCCTGCGGCCCCCCTCGGGACTCTCTAGGTCAATAATTGTCAAAAAAATTATAATAACTTTGGCCTTTGGATAGCTATAGCTGGGGCATTTAGAAAGTAGGCTTGCAAACTTTTTTGGGGATCGGCCCATAGTTGGGGCTATAACTGTTAAAAAGCTTTTCCTCTGTAAATTGCCTGTATTGGCTGTAAATTGTCTATTCCATCAATGATCTGGGTGGATACAGGCTAGTTAAAGACAACATAATACCTTTTTATGCTTGTGCTTAAAGGCCTTAAAACACCTGAACCCTGATAATTGCTGCTGAAAATGATGAAGACAACAAATGAATCAAGTAAATATGAAAATTCTAATAGCAAATAGGTTTAAACAAAAATAAAATCTGTCTTAATCTAGAAAAGAAAGAATTATCTTTCTTCTTTCTTATCTAATAAGAAAGAAGGACCCAAAATAAATAAGATACTTGCAGGATGAAAGGAGAGATAGAGGAGAAGAAGCAGAAGTGAAGAACAAAATAAGAGCAAAGACTGTATATGCAGGAAACTTACATCCAACTAAACTTGTGGTTTGGTCTGATAAGAAAAGGTCAAACAGACTTATCCATTATTTCATAGTTGGTGTAACGGCTAGGTCGGCGTGACCGGTCAAATGCTACGGTAGCAAAGATAGACGAGGTGTGGTTTTGAACCCTTTAAGACCTTTAAGAGAATATCGCAGATCTTGTATTATCTCATGTCTGCAGAGATGGAAACAGACATATTTTGATACAAAGGTACATCACGTAATCAATTCTGATGGGATCTTACAGCACAGAAGAGGCACTAAAGACCTTAACATTTGGAAATAATCAAACATTTCAGAGCCAATAGTAGAAAATATATAAACTATTGGTAACACTTTACAATAAGGATCATTAGTTAATGTATTAACTAATATGAACTAATAATGAGCAATACATTTGTTACAGTATTTATTAATCTTTGTTAATGTTAGTGGTAACACTTTACAATAAGGTTCCTTTATTAAACATTAGTAAATGTATTAACTAACATGAACTAACAATGAGCAATACATTTACTACTGTTTTTGTTAATCTTTGTTAATGTTAGTTAATCAAAATAAAGCTGTTCATTGTTTGTTCATGTTAGTTCACAGTGCATTACCTAATGTTAACAAGATTTTAATAAAGTATTAGTAAATGTTGAAATTAACATTAACAAAGATGAACAAATGCTGTATAAGTGCAGTTCATTATTATGTTAACTAATGAACCTTATTGTAAAGTGTTACCAGGTTAGTTAATAAAAATACAGATGTTCATAGTTTGTTCATGTTTGTTCACAGTGGATTAACTAATGTTAACAAATACAACCTTTGATTTTAATAACGTATTAGTAAATGTTGAAATTAATATTAGCTAAGATTAATAAATGCTGAACAAGTATTGTTCATTCTTAGCTCATGTTAACTAAGGTAGTTAACTAATGAACCGTATTACCAAATTATTAAATAAATCAATAACATGTAAAAGAATAATAATGCAAAATAAAGAATATAACGATTAATAATGATGTTAAAATGAATACATAGCTATCAATGACTAGAGTTCATAAAGAAGAGATTAATAAGATTCAAATCAGAAATAAATAAAATACATTAATCAAAAGAATAAATAGAATTTTGCATACACCGCTCCCTTTGAAAGAGGAACTTTAACTTTAACTTCATGGTGTTGGTGCTGTGGGAACCCAATGCCCACTGCACCATACTGAACAAATGCCTGCTAACTTTTAATTACTTAACCAGCATTAGTGACCTAGGGCAGAGCGAAGGAGATCTCAACTGCCCGCTCTTACTTGAGGAAGAATAGCGAAAAGTGCTTTCGGGAAATCTGGCGTGAGAGTACCGAGACTGAAGGGGCCAGAGGGAAAGAAGGGCCCTTTTACCAAAGGCCTTTCACCACTGAACCCCTAGGGAAGCGCTCTACCTGACAATCAGGTCTCTTGAGCCGATGCAGTCCCAGACAACAACAGTGTCGGCCCAGATCCGGGCCACATATGGTACATGTGGATTATACAAGCACCAGATGTGGACCGGATCTGGGCCGACACTATGTTGCTGTCTGGGGTCCCGTCAGGCTATTACCTCAGATATACACCGGAGGGGCTTCTGAGAGAGAGGGGTTACTCTCTACCATGTAGCCCATATCAGCTGATAGTTGCCCACCCCTACAGTTCCAGCAATGAACCCCAAAGTTCAACCTCCATAACTATTTTATCGGAGTGGGCGACAGAAAGGAAACTGGGACGCTACTAGAGATCATGCCCATTCCTTCCAGCCCATTCCCCTGCCTTATCATAAGGGAAGTGCAATAATAAGGTTTCCAACTCCATGGGCCCTATTTTAACGATCTGAAACGCAAGTATCAAACGCGAAACGCAAGTAACTTTGTGGGCGGATCTCGGGCGCTGTTGCTATTATACCGGCGGGATAAATGACTCTTGCGCCCGACGCAAATCTTAAATGTGTTGGTCTGAAGTCGCTTCATTACTCATAGGTGTGGTTTGGGCGTAACGTGAAATAAACCAATCAGAGCGTCATCTCACATTCCCTTTAAGAGCTGGCGCGCTTGTTCCATGGCGGATTGCTATTATAACGGCGGATTTGCCAGACGCACGCCAGGAGCGGTTCACAGCCGAGGAGACCGACGTTCTCGTCAGGGCCGTAAAACACAGAGAAGTGACATTGGGGATGGAGAAACACACCCAGATTAGCTTCGGTTAAACAGGCGTATAATAATTTGGGTAAATGTGTAAGCTAGATTTATTCACATCTTCATGGACACAACAATGATTTCCCTCGTGTGGAATATTTTTCTTTGTAATAATGTATGGTTTGCAGAAATGAAAACTGCTGCGTCTGTGTAGATGAGAGAAGCAAAGTGCATGCGTGTTGTGCACACGCTACATTATGGCCAAGCATGCGCCCTTAAAATAGCATCTGAATAACGCGCCACTGACTTTAGACGAGGTTTCTCCTGGTCTGTGGAGGAATTGTTTTCTAAACCTGCAAAATAGCACCAGGGAATGTTTGCGCCGGAACACGCCTCCTCTTTTCGCTGAACCGCCCCCGGGAGCGCAAGTTCATTCCCTAATTTACCGGCGTGCGTCTGTGGAGGGAAAAGTCCGCTGTGCGTCGGGTGCAAAATAGGAATGAAACATGCGTCGGTGTACAAAGTCAATTGCGCTGGGTGCAAGATAGGGCCCACTGTCTAGCTACATGAATGTGATTCCATAGGAAGTTTATTAGAATTTCCTCCGAACTCCTGGTACCGGCAAGGGCAACAGATGCGAACATGGGATGCAATTGGCAGTATTTCCCACCATCCTCATCTGTATTAGCCCATTTAAAATATAGAGGGAGCACATCAATACCACCCTTGAACTGCCAGGACTGGAGGAAGGTGAAGGCAAAGAGGGATTGAGACGTCAGTGGCGATTATTCCCCACTCTCCTTTTCAGCCCAGCCTATTATATGTGAATACAGAGGGAACACATCGCTCCGTACCCCCCCGTAGCAGAAAGGGCAACGGATGAGGAAGCGAGACGCGTTCACCCCTATAAAAATATCGGAGGATACTGATACCATCTTCATATTTTGTATTGGAGAGGGTGACAGAAAAAGAGTGGGACGCGATAGGCGGCATTGCCCAGTCTCTTTCATCCAGCACTATATAGCTGTGTGATACAAGGCACACCAATATCATCTCCATCTGCTGCTATGTAGGCATGAGATGAGTAAGTTGTTCATTTTCCATTCTACCTATTCTTGTACAGCCTAGCCGCTGACAGAGGAGACTTATCCATGCTGCTAACTCCATTACACACAGAGCATGACAGATAATGAAGCAGGACGCCATCTGAAAAAAACACACTTATAGTATCTCTATCATAAAAATGGTGAAGGCAACAGATTAGAAAAGTGGAGCACCGTTTTATGTACCTCAGCCACTACCTATCCGTAAAACGTGTAGTGAGTGACTCTAAGGGAAGCACAATAGTCCCTGTCGCAATACAGATGAAAAAGTGGGATGTTTTCACCTGAAGTCATCTATTATATGTATGTAAAATAAGAAACTCCCCCCTCAGAGGGAGGGACGACAGTAGAGAAAACTCTAACTCAAATATACAGTACTGTGCAAAAGTCTTTTTTCACCCCAAAAAATGGTTTTAAGCCAGTTACTTATCTTTTGCTGTAGTGTGTCAGTAGGAAATATTGGAAACATTAATTTTGCCATTAATTGGTATAATCCAGTGAGATTTTTGTATGCACAAGGATGACAACAGCCACATGGAAATCCGATCTCACCATAATCAAATCTCCATCTATGATTACATGAAGAAACACAAACAACTGAGACGGACTAAATCCAGAAGAACTGTGGCAACGTCTCCAAGACACTTGAACAAACCTTCCTCCAAAGCTACAGTACTTTGAAAAGCTTTAGGCACTTGTGTAAAAATGCTGTAAAGTAAGGATGCTTTCAAAAATAATGTCATAAATAGATTTTATTTATCAATTAACAATAAACAAATCAGTATTTGGTGTGACCACCCTTTTATACAGGTACACTTGCACATGTAGGTTTAAAGGAAGGTTTCTTCAAGTTTCTTCACACATCATTGTATCATCACCCGTTATGAAACAGGGACATGGCGTGACACATCTCCTAAAGCTCTTTCTATCAATTTTGTTTGATATATTTTTTTCAATCACACACAGACAGACACTCAGCTGAGAACTCACACGCACACACACACAAAAAAAAAACGGCTTCCTGAAGACAAAGAAGCTAATGACGTGTTCTTCAGGCATCCTTTTATAGCCTGTCGCCGTGCCTGTGACGTCGAAGTTTGTGCATACTTTAAAGGATTAGTTCACCTCAAAATGAAAACTTCCTGATAATTTCCTCACCCCAATGCCATCCAAGATGTCCATGTCTTTCTTTCTTCAGTGGAAAAGAAATTAAGTTTTTTGAGGAAAACATTTCAGGATTTTTCTCCACACAATGGACTTCAATGGCAACCAGAATGTTGAAGTTCAAATCAATGTAGTTTCAGAGTCTCTGCACGATCCCAGCTGAGGAACAGAGTCTTATCTGGCCAAACGATCGGCCATTTTCTAAAAAAAAAAAAAGTATGTACTTTTTAACCACAATTGTTCGTCTTGTGCTGGTCTGCGACACGCCAGGCATTGCGTCATCACGTTGGAAAGGTCATGAGTCACATCATCTATCTAAGTTATTTGTCTGTGTACTCCGGTTCAGAAAGGAGGGAAGGGTGAAAAACTCCATCTCATTTTCTCTTCCAACTTCAAAATCGTCCGACATCTTTGTTTTAATATATTAATAATATTTTCTTCTCCTTTTTTCCGTGACCTTTCCAATGTAATGACGTAATACGTGGCGCGTCACAGACCAGCACAAGATGAACAATTGTGGTTAAAAAGTATATATATATTTATGTTTTTTTAGCAAATGACTGATCGTTTGGCCAGATAAGACTCTATTCCTCAGCTGGGATCGTGCAGAGACTCTGAAACTGCAGTGATTTGAACTTCAACATTCTGGTTGCCATTGAAGTCCATTGTGTGGAGAAAAATTCTGAAATGTTTTCCTCAAAAAACTTAATTTCTTTTCCACTGAAGGAAGAAAGACATGAACATTTTGGATGGCATTGGGGTGAGTACATTTTCAGGAAGTTTTCATTTTGAGGTGAACTAATCCTTTAAAGTTAGAGTAGGCAGTTTTGAAAAGGCTAGCAAATGCAAGCTAGCTTTGAAAGCATTAGATCCCTCCTTCCCTTCAGCACGCTCTCCAAAGCAACGCCTCCCTCAAAACACATGAACACACACAGCAGAGTCTGCAAAGCATCACGAGAGACGGCATTAAACTACCTCATGTCTCAAAGCACACAACATTACAATAATAATGAACATAAACAACTTAAAGAGCTCTGACATGTACCAACTGATTGCTGCAGATTCATTTCGTTCATTGTAATAGTGTTGCCATAGAATCGCATAAATCCGAGTCTGAGGACATGAACCGTTCGAGTAGAGATATATATATATATATATATATGTATATATTCACACATTAAATTGAATTCCTCTGATATTTTCTGATCTCAGGTTAAGACCACTATTAATAGCCTACATACTCTTTTCTCTTTACTTTTGTTACTTTCCACTTTCACTTTTGTTTTGTCTACACACAAGCATCAATGTGCAATTAATCTACAATGGTAAACTCAATGAATCTGCTGTAAAACTCCTCATGTTTGCGATACTCACACGACCTCTAGTTTGTCAAACACGCCTCCATGCTGTCTCTCCTTCACAAGCTCTTTCAGCGGTCATTAGGCTAACAGGTATTCATTTCAAGGACGTCTACACACTAGTAAATTATCTGTTTTCATTTTTAATCGTCTAAACCATTTTGCAGCCACGGTACTTTATAAAAGTAGCCCAAACCAACGCAACCCACAGCTCTGTAAGTGCGTAATCACTTATCAAAAACAGTCCTGTAAACCTCGACAGTGCTGTAAACTGCTGAATCTCACTGTATAAATGAAGAGTGCCATCTGAAATTTTCTTCTAGAATGATCATTTTCATAAAGCTTGTATATTTAATTTAAGTAATTTCACTTAAATGAGAATTAATAGGTAATTTGCATTGCCATTTAAGTGAAATTATTGAACTTAAATATACGAGCTTGATAAAAATGATCATTCTAGAAGAAAATTTCAGATGGCACTTAGAGGCTTCTGCATCTGAACTCTTCACATGTCAACTGATTTTGTGGTTTCCAGGGTGAGGATGATGTGTATAATATGTGATGTGTTTCTGTGTGTGTTTTCACAGCTCCTCAGGACATGTTTGAGACATCTGAGCAGGGCGGCTGTCCCACGGCAGGCTGTAAGGGAGTGGGTCACATTAAAGGAGCCCGCTACTCTGGACACCACAGGTGTGTGTGTGTGTGTGTGTGTGTGTGTGTCCTGTCTTCAGCATCACTGCAGTCCAAAGCCTGTTTACACATACAGTATATTCACACGTCACATTAAGTTTTGGTCTGATATAAATGAGGGTCATTTTCTCAGAAGGGGCAAAAAATGTGGATGACAAAACAACTGTCATTAGATAATCTACTGTTCTGATGCTGCATGTTGTTCTTTGCCTTGTGGGAAACTAATAGCCATCATAATATCATGTGGTTCAGAGCGCTCTGTCTGAGACTGGACTTGATTGAACAACTGAGCGGCTTGTTGATGTCCAGGTCCATTGCATTTTCCTGAGTCAGATCCTTCTTTAATGCTTTAGAGGAATGTTCTGTACAAGATTCATGAGTGCAGTCTGTGACGTGCTGTCGATAACAGAAAATAATTTCAACTCGTCTCAAAACAACAAAAAAACAACAGTAATGCACTTACACTTGACTGAAAGTGTTGTTCGAAGACTTTTCAATTTAAATAACATAATAAACGTGCTTTAAAGGGTTAGTTCACCCAACAACAACAACAAAAAATGAAGCTTCTGTCATCATTTACCCTCATGCAGTTAAAAACTTTCATTCATCTTAAAAATACAAATAAAGATATGAAGATATTCTCTTATCGTTCTGTCCCTCCATTGAATGCCCACATAACCAGCTTTAAAAAGCTTTAAAAAGTTCATAAAGACATCGTAAAAGTAATCCATGTGAATAAAGCGGCTTAATCCAAGTCTTCAGAAGATATACAATACACTTTATATGATGTTTTTTGGGGGGGCTTTTACTCACATAAACATTGATCAACATTAAATGTGGTCAACAGAAGCTCAACCGTGCTTGTGTGACACGCAAGAACAAACCGCATTGTGTCTGAAAGCCCTGAATGTCATTTCCAGCAGCGTATCATAGCTCAGGTTCACTGGACTCCAATGATCACTGAGCCCAGATCAGTTCAGTCCAGAGCACAGCTTCAGCCTGAGGAAAGGTGTTCGACGTCTGTTCCCTGATCTCTCTATTTATAAAGTCAGTTTGAGAATAATCTCCCAGAGTGCAGGAAAATCCATACGGATCAAAGCTCATATGGAAAATATCACTTTACCGGATTAAACGCGCTTCATATGTGTAATTTGTACCCTAATCCAGAAGTTCCCAAACTTTTCTGTCAGCCAAACCACTTAATATTATAGATGTAAAATATTTCAAAGCTGTTTTTAGTTGTGATGGTGCCTCAGTCCACATTACTGTTGTAGGAATCCTGTCAAATTGAATAATACTACTAATAATAATAATAACATAACATTTTGCAATTGCATTGTAAAAGAAAACATGAATATTTTTAATAATTATTATTTAATTATTTAAGTTAAAATACTAATATTTAAGTTCTTAAATTCTTCACTTCCCAATATTCAAACCGTCAAGCTTTTCCCCTCAGCCGGAGCTCCAGACCTCTGTGACTGGTGGATCTCTCTGAGGATTATGGGTGATGTAGTTCTTCACTGGAAATTCAGCTAGTCAACACAGCTTATTAAACAAAGAGCAATAACTATGCTTATTACAAAGTGTGTGTAAGTTCTGTGCCACTAGCGCACCAAACCGAAGTGCAAAAATAATGATTGTTTCGGTCCAACAGAAGGATATATTAAGACCTGAGTTGCAGTCTGACCTAATATGATTGGTTTCTTGAATGTAAAAACAAAATGAAATCAAAAAGATCTTTGTGATGTTGACTTCACTGCACACAAGTGAATTTCGTACTCAGAATGTGTGTCTTGTTTTACAGTAAAAATATTGCAACATTCTTAAGTCAAGATACATTTACTTGAGAAGTTGAGAAGCAAAATGAATGAAAAATACAAATAAAATACAATTATATATACACTACCGTTCAAAAGTTTGGGGTCAGTAAGATTTTTAATGTTTTTAAAAGAAGTCTCTTCTGCTCACCAAGGCTGCATTTATTTGATAAAAAATACAAACAAAAACAGTAATATTGTGAAATATTATTACAGTTTAAATCATCTGTTTTCTATGTGAATATACAGTAAAGTGTAATTTATTCCTGTGATCAAAGCTGAATTTACAGCATCATTACATCATTATGATGAGCAAGAAACATTCATTATTATTATCAATGTTGAAAACATTATTATTTCATGATGCTATGATGAATAGAAAGTTCAAAAGAACAGCATTTATCTGAAATCTAAAGCTTCTGTAACATTAAACACGACCGTTCAAAAGTTTGGGGTCAGTAAGAATTTTAATTTTATTTTTGGGGGAAAGAAATAAAATAAATCAATACTTTTATTCATCAAGGATGAGTTAAACTGATCAAAGGTTACAGTAAAGACATTTATAATGTTAGAAAATATTCTATTTTAAATAAATGCTGATCTTTTGAACTTTCTATTCATCAAAGAATCTTGAAAAGAATTTGTACACAACGGTTTTCAACACTGATAATAATCATAAATGTTTCTTGATCATCAAATCATCATATTAGAGTGATTTCTGAAGGATCATGTGACACTGAAGACTGGAGTAATGATGCTGAAAATTCAGCTTTGATCACAGGAATAAATTACACTTTACTGTATATTCACATAGAGAACAGTCATTTTAAATTGTCATAATATTTCACAATATTACTGGGTTTTTTTAAAATCAAATAAATGCAGCCTTGGTGAGCAGAAGAGACTTCTTTTATAAACATTTAAAATTCTTACTGACCCCAAACTTTTGAACGGTAGTGTACATATATATATATATATATATAACTGTTTACTTATAGTTTATGCTTAAAACAAGTAAAACAAGAAAAAACATCTGCCAATGGGAAAATTGAATTTTCCATTTGCATTTTATTTTCCTGACCCTTATCGGCATGTATTTTGTCTAGTTTTAATCTTCAACTCACTCAATTCTGATCAGTTTTTCGGAAAACAAGATATCTTAAGTCATTGTGCTCCTCCAGTAAACGTATCTTGCTTTAAGAATGTTGCAATATTTGTACTGGAAAATAAGACAATAATACTGATGAAGAAAATCAGTTTTTGCAGCGTAGATACAAAGCAGCTAATGAACTACAATGATAGCAAGTCATGTCTGTGAAGTGACCCGTTCCTGGTGTTTCAGTGCTGTGGGATGCCCATATTCTGATATCAACCTTAATAAGGACTCGGTTCTGCCGGATCGCTTGAGCGGAGAGATGCCGGGAACCGGAGTGGGCCGCCCGCGCAGAGCAGAACCCAACGCAGAGACTCCAG
This sequence comes from Abramis brama, assembly GCF_963993115.1. Classification (NCBI taxonomy): domain Eukaryota; kingdom Metazoa; phylum Chordata; class Actinopteri; order Cypriniformes; family Leuciscidae; genus Abramis; species Abramis brama. The sequence goes on along the minus strand of NC_139980.1, from coordinate 1,295,352 downwards.
CTGACGCTAATGAGTGAGTGTTCGTTTCCCAGAGGATCTGTTGAAATATTCACAAGGCCTCTATGATGGAGAACTGCTGAACTGAGCGGGAAATATCGATGATTATGAGCTCAATCTTGCATTCATAGTGAAGTGCATAAGTTTGCCGACATCGACATGACAAGAGGAATCTTTGCATGTTTTCCACACGACACAATAATAACACAATGGACACAGATCATCCTGTTGAAAGGTTTCTGTCCTCTTGGTTCTTCTCGATGATGAATGACAGTGTGTGTGTTTTGTGATAGTTGTGTTGAGTTGGTTTACACAGTCTTAAAGGTACAGTAGCAAAAACAGGCTGTTTCATTCTCACTCAGTGGCAGTTTGCGATGCATTAAAACTGAATGACTCCGGTTATAATTAATGAAGCTGTCGACACTTTCGAGCTCACACACACACGTTTGAATAACCTCTTATTATTACATCAAAGTCAGCTCATGATGTCTCTGGCCTATTCATTTGATCTTGTATGTTGCCAACCATGTCAGAGATGGAAACACTATCTGGGCTGCCAAATAAAATTATGACATTTTTGGTGCAAAAAAACTTGAACATTCCAAGTGGGCAAAAATCAAATGGAAAATGCGGCAAAGGAATTATGGCTACTTGAATTATAATCTGGAAATTGAATATATTTATTTATTTATAAATAATGAGTAACACTGGCTCATGCAACTACATTAGCATAAATTAGCATAGTCACACTTTTGATTTGCTTATCACGTCATGACAGGGCCTGAAAGCCACACCTGTGTTGTTTGAGATAAAACTGAGGACTTTGTCATGTCTGGCCTTCTGCACACCTTCAGTGATGTGTTCGTTTCTCACTGTCTCGCCTCCATTTCTCCAGCAAACCCGTCACCCCTGCCCCATCTCACCCGGAGAAGCCCAGCACGGCAACCGTCGCCATGGAAACGACTGTAAAGAAGCCTGTCGTCACAGAGACCAAGCGAAGGTTAGATTCAGTCACTCACTTGGTGAGAGAAAATCAAACTTTTACAGTGTTTCTCAGTGACAACGAAACACTATCATGACCATTTTACTAATTGAACTAATATACAACTAATGAGAATGAAGATTGCAGTAATGAGTTTAAAATGTCAGGGGAATATAATGTGTAATAAATGCTCCTAACAAATGCTTAATTGTCTGTATGCAGACAGAAGATCCTCTGACACACACATGCGAACGAACACACACAGCTGTCCTTGACGCCGTCTCACAGGCTGATTCACTGTTTACTGGGAGTAAAATGACGCTTCTCGGTTGCGCTGTTGACATAATGACCTGTTAGTCAACAGAGCTTTATTTCCACACAATCTGTTGCGATGACTTGGTCCATACTATGGCTCTCTCCGTCATCTCGGAAGATCACTCGCTTGTTTATCCTGAGATTGCATTTCTCCTGTTCAGCTGTTCAGAAATAGCCTTGAGAATTTTCTGTTTACTGTACAGAAGGGATTTGCATAATGAGCTTTATATTACACATGAAATATATGCAAAATCATACCTCAGCTCGAAATATTTGCACAGATTTTAGATCCTTGTATCTGAAACAGTAGCTGCGTTTCCATTACCCTTCAAATTGCGCAAATTGAAATTGCGAATTGAAAATACGCCCAATGGAAACACGTCAATTTCGCGAAAACTCCCATTTATCGCAAAAAAGTTTTTCCGCTCGCATGAGGGGTTTTTCAGGCAATTCGAAAAAGAAATATTTCGCAAAACTGCAATGGAAACAGTTTTTGCGCATTTACAGTCACCTGACGTAGATGACGCGGTGTGATTGGACAGAATATGAGACAGAGCTCTTTATTAAACTCATAATAGACAAAATAATTACAGGAATAATGGATTCTGAACCTCAAATAAATGCCACAATCAAGACCTCGAAGCAGATCTGAGGGAGAAACACCCAGAAACTCCTCATATGAGCCGCTCACAGTATAATAAGGGTCGTTCCTCACCATTAATGCTTGAAAACACACACACATCTCCTTCCATTAATAATAATGGCCAGTGCAGTGGCTGGGATATAGTACATAAACCCACCAACGTCCGTTATCATGGTTTTTGGAATGATTTTACTGATCGCGAGAGGAAAAATGAAGTTTTAGTCGCATAACATCAGTTAATGGAAACGCCGTCATTTCGCAATAGTTTTTTGTCGACATTTAGAAAAAATCGCAAAAGTTTTGTGCAAATCTGTAATGGAAACGCGCCTATTGTCTAGTAAGCCCTTCAAAGCCGTTGGCCGTGTTCGAAATGCAATACTAGCATACTAGCTCACAGTAACGTTACATTTTATACTGCCTACACAATCTGAAGCATTCGCATACTGTGGTCACATGACCGTACGTTGCATGTTTAATTCAGTGAGTGGTGTCCAGTTTTATATTAGAAATGAAAATGGCTGTTCTGGCATGCAGTAAGTCATTCCACAGATGCAGAAAATAACAGGTTCTCTGAGCTTCAGCTGTTCAGGCACGGTTCTCTCGAAATAACAATAATTGAATGTTTGCTCAAAATGCTTGAATCTGATTGGTTGACAAACAGTCTAATAATGTGTGCAGTTATTTTCATGGAAACGCACAGCTAAAGTAGTTCCGGCAGGTCTCGACCGCATTACAGCTCCTTATCACTCCACCAAATGATTTCAGTTATTTCAAAGGTCCTAAAGCCTTACAGAACCAAAACCCACAACGACACTGACCAAGCTAATACACCATAGGATAAAAACGACTAAATATTTCCAAGGTTTTTTTGCCACAGAATTAAAGTTTTATTATGCATTTATCAGTTATTATGACGTTTCTCACTAGCGAGGTGCAGATAAACATGGTTTCGCTATTAGTAGATGCTGGAGCCGAACACTGTTGAGAGACGCACAGACTGAGGTCATTCACTCTCTCTCTCTCTCTCTTTCTCCCTCTCTCTCTCTCTCTCTTCCTCCCTCTCTCTCTCTCTCTCTCTCTCTCTCTCTCTCTCTCTCTTTATCTCTCTCTCTTCCTCCCTCCCTCTCTCTCTCCTTCTCTCCCTCTCTCTCTCTCTCTCTCTTCCTCCCTCTCTCTCTCTCTCTCTCTCTCTCTCTCTAATAACTGCATTAGTCTGCTATCAGTGGCTTAAGCCTCCATTACTAGCTCTAAAATGACGTTTTGGAATTAGAAACGGAGGTTTGGGATGAGATGCATAAGAAATTAGTCCCACACACAATAGCATTTTAAGGACAAAAACCTGACAAATGTCTTGAAATACATCATCTGAACAATGTTTTGAGGTGCGATAACCTTAGCATAATCATGGCTGGATTATCAGCTCGGGTGTGCATTATATTTCATAATTCTAATAATTCAACGGCCCCTTAATTTTTCCTTAATGTCTGTATAGCCACAAAAAACATGTAAGGTGACACTTTATAATAACTGCACGCTATTAATCATTAGTTATGCATTAGTAAACAGTTAATTCATCATTTATAAAGCATTAATAGACATTAATAAGCAGTTTATAAATACAGCTATAAATGCTTTATTCTTGATTTTATAAGCATATCTATAATGTGTTTAATAATTGTATTTTCATTCTTTATTAATGATCAATTTATCATTTCTAAATGAAGTATTGCATTATTTACAAACCGGTTACATTATTTACCATTATTTACAAACTAGGAGTTGTCATTGATTAATAAGATCACTTAGAAAGTGTAAGTAAATGTAGTAGATTCAGGCAGTTATAAAGCATTTATAAAGGAGATTTAAAGACTCAGTTTTCTTCTAAACATCATTTATAAAGGAGATTTAAAGACTCAGTTTTCTTCTAAACATCATTTATAAAGGAGATTTAAAGGCTCAGTTTTCTTCTAAACATCATTTATAAAGGAGATTTAAAGACTCAGTTTTCTTCTAAACATCATTTATAAAGGAGATTTAAAGACTCAGTTTTCTTCTAAACAGAAAAAGGAAACAAACACACACAGTGATACAGAACATGGAAAATTAACAGTCTTTAAATCTCCTTTATAAACGCTTTACAAGGCATAACTAGTCCTCACTTTAGATGAGCTCACAAACATAGTGAACTGACCTCTACTAAATGCTTTATAACTACCTGAATTAACCCTGAGTTACAGTAGAAATACATGTTAATAAAGCATTTATTAACACACTAAGTAACTATTACTATATGTCTGAATAATAATATGTATTTAAACAGTTTATTAATCATTTACTCACACTTAAGTGATCTTATGAACCACTGACAACTCCTAAATAACCGGTTTGTAAATAATGCAATACTTCATTTAGAAATGATAAATTGATCATTAATAAAGTATGAAAATACAATTATTAAACACATTATAGATATGCTTATAAATCAAGAACAAAGCATTTATAGCTGTATTTATAAACTGCTTATTAATGTCTATTAATGCTTTATAAATGATGAATTAACTGTTTACTAATGCTTAACTAATGATTAATTGTTCATAGAACATTCAAAAATAATGTTTTCATAACTTAGAACACAAGTTTACTGGGGTGCTGTTCTGATGATGTCATGATGAAGTGATGATGTCATGCTGATGTCGTGATGATGTGATGATGATGTCATGATGATGTCGTGATGATGTGATGATGATGTCATGATGAAGTGATGATGTCATGATGATGTCGTGATGATGTGATGATGTCATGATGAAGTGATGATGTCATGATGATGTCGTGATGATGTCATGATGATGTGATGATGATGTCATGATGAAGTGATGATGTGATGATGATGTCATGATGAAGTGATGATGTCATGATGATGTCGTGATGATGTCATGATGAAGTGATGATGTCATGATGATGTTCTCCCTCAGGGTTGGTCGTCCCTGTAAAGTGCGTAAGGTGGAGGAGCCGCCGCAGGAAGAGGAAGTGGAGAGTGAGGTGTCATCAGTCACCGAAACCAAAGGTAGATCTACACCGACATCAATATATCTTCATGCTATATTTACACGCAAAAACTGCTTCTTTATGGGTTAAATCAGGTGGAAGGGGCCATCTAAGGTGACAGTCACACACAGCAACAGAAGCAGTGTCTGACGCGTGTGAAATCCGATGTTGATGATGTGATTCATATTTGCAGAAGAGCTGAAATCATTTCTTCCTGTGATGACTCACTCCATCTCTCTTTCTGCCTTCCTGTTTCGTGCTGGGATTGTGTCTCCTTCCAGAAGAGCCGGTCTCTCCCTCTTCCTCTCTGAAGGTTTAGTGGCAGTCACTAATGAGGAAGAGGGTTGGATTGAACAGCGGGTCCTTTGTTCCTCGGCTTAAAAGCTTTTTAACTCCGTCCGGTCGCAGAGGCAGTCGGAGAGTGGAAGATGTGAGGGTGGACTTGGAAGCGTCGTGGGCGTTGCGAGGGATAATCTTCTGGGGCTCGAGACACATTTAATTGTAATGTGAGAAAAAATGATGAGGACGTTAATGAAGAAGTTTATTGCAGCTTAGCAGCGTTAAAGTACTTGAAGCACCTCGGGTCACAACATCCGAAACTCAAACCCCAAACGCTGCGGATACAGTGAGTTTATTTTCATCTTCTCCACGATAAATCGAGCTCTTTTAGTCGGTGCGCTTATTCTACTGAGAGCAGATAAAAGTGGAACGACATTTTAGGCCAGGACACTGTAAAAAACAATGTTTTACAGTAATCTAGCAAAAAAAATTATCATTAGAATGTGCTTTTATTTTAAGTCACTTGCAAATGAGGAATACAACATAAGCGTTTCATCCTGAGGAGACAGAAACATGAGTATTGCTGAGTTAGTTCACTGACAGGAATTAACATATGGCATCTTAAGATGTCTCTTGAACTTGATGTGAGCAGAAAAGCTACAAGTAAAGTGAGATGAAGAGACATGCAACGTGCGCCCAGATATACTTCAAGTGAAATCGAAGAACGACCAAAATCGGATCAAAATCAAGTTCTTTTGGAGTTTATTTTGGGACTTCGATAAGGCAATTTTCGCTCCGACTGGTAAACACCTTCGAACTCCCATTGGTCTGTGGCGATGATGATGTAAAATGTGGGCGTGGCTCTGAGGCTCCGCCCTCTTTGAGGTGTAAATCTTCTCAGGCTCATTTCTTCTGTTCAGACGCGAGTAAAAACATGAACACACTGGAGAACCGCTTTATAGTAGAAACTGAAGCTGTAATTCTAACTGAAAGCGACACTGACACTGTTTTTCATGTTTAATACAGTAAAACTGTAGCAGCAATCTATAGTATAAAGTGCTGTATAAATAAACATGACGTGACTGGAGTGCTGAATCACAGAGCTGGTGCAAACACTGATCAGATGCTTTCTGAACTGCTGTTTTCTCACCGCTGGCATTTATATCGTGTGTTTATTCAGTTATTGAGAGGAAAGCGCTCAGCACATATTTACATAAACTAGCTCTCAGCAGCGGGGACGCCAGCGGGATGTTCGCTAACAGTACGTCACTGAAAAGGAAAACCTATTTTTACCCCAAAGCGAAGAATAAAAAAGCAAATAACTTTGCCGTGAGTATATCAGGGCTCATCCTGGATCATTTGCAGAGGTTCAGTTGAAGAGCAGTGATCCAGTCTAGAGATGACAAGAGCCATGGCTCTCCCTGATGGTAAATAATGCAAACCGGCATGAGCGGCTGGCAGGGCCGGGGGGGTGTTCGGCCGGGGATGTGACTTTGACACGGTTCCTCTAGAGGATGAAGCCGGACTCAAAGCAGCAGAGAGCGGTTGTGATGGGAGGATCTGGTGATTAATGGTGTCGTGAGCTGCTGACGGACACACAGAATGAGGCAGCTCTTGCAGGCCTCAGGGATTGTTTGTATGGTTAGAGTGGGTTGTAAGGCAGTGGAGTTGCCCGAGTCTGCTTGACTGTGGTGGGATAGTGCCAGTGAGGACAGATGTGTTGATGATGAATGTGATTGCGGACCAAAAACCTTTAGATTTGTGCACCTGGGCATATGCTTAAATACGGTAAATCCAGCCAGAAGTTAAGTGGAACTGTGGGAGTTTCTGAGGAAATGGGTCAATCCCACAATGCAGTGCATTTCCCCATCACACATATATTGGATAAAATGTTAAATTGACCATTTTGGCAGATTTTCTTTTAGCACAGAATCACAATTAAAAGAGTATAGGGGTGAATTTAAAGGGATAGTTTAAATTCCCCCAAAAAACTGTCCTCATTTACTCACCCTTTCACAACAGCAGGACTCAAAAGAAGATATTTATTCCATCAATATTGTTTTAATTGATTGTTGAACTGCGGTAATACTGTTATGAGACATGAGACTTAAAAAAACACTAAACTGTTTATAAAATTCAGCAATATTATCAATTTAACTGCACTGATACTATCAAATGAGAGCAAATTTGAAATGCATTCAACTGAATAATAACACTAACTTTGCAACATCAACACTATTATTCAAATGAAGTTAATCAACACTAAACTGAATTGATGTGAATAATTACACTATTTTCTTCCGTAGAGCTGCTTTACAGCTCAATTAAATGCGTTGTTTTTTTATTGATGAACTTTGCAACATTAACACTGTTATTTTCCAGTTAATTTCTGTGAAGCTGCTTTGAAACAATCTCTATTGTATAAAGCGCTGTAGAAATAATTGTGACTTTTGCACTGGCATCCCATAATGCATTCAGATTCTAATGCCTCAATAATTATATGAAACAAACACACTGCAGAGACATAACCTGATATATGCGCTCTCGTCGCCACTTCATTTGTCTTTTTGAGTTTATAGTGCAAGTTCGTGTCATTTTTAACTTTTTCACTGGAATACATTAGAGGATGATTGAGGAGAGTTTCATCCAGGTTTAATAGACTGTGAGAACAAACATACTCTATTGCCACTTAGATATCTAGATGTATTCTGCCGCATGGTTTTTATGAATTCCCTTGAGGAAGTGTTTTTATGACGGCTAATGACTTGGATAGGGCCATTATCAGAGACATTTATGTGTTTATATAACAGACGGTGGTTCCCACTGGCTATGTGCTCTGTTAATGAATGTCTGAAACTGAGCATCCATAGCAGTGATTATCCAGTACTGACTGCACTCATTCCCCTTAGTGTTATCACTAGAGCGCCAGTCACACTGAAGTACGAGCATGTTTTGAAGGTCTGAATATAAGGGAGCTTTCACACTAAAGGCCCTTTCACACCGGACGCGTAACGGAAAAGCGAATAGTTCGCGTCAAAACCGTTCACATCAGCCGCGACGCGAATTTGCGACGTCTGTGACGTTCAGAGCTTCAACATTCCAAAACTTTCGCGCCGACGGCTGAGAAAACATGGACACTTCATCATCATTATCATCATCATCCAGTGAAGACGAGCTTTTCATTTTCTTTAAAGGACAGAAAGAAGGTTTAGGGTTCACCCGATCTTACAGAACAGAGAGTCTGAAGGGGAGTATGCTAATGTCCACTCTTAGTTTCCTTCTCCTCTCTCCTTCTTCTCACACAGGTGTCCCTCAGGTTTCTCCACAGTTTTTTACGTCTTCAACTAAACACAGTGCGTTTTGTAATGTCAATACACATTACATGTCACACACTAGTAACAAGTTAAAATCATTCGACTAGAAACTGTAGATATCACACAAAGAATGTATAGATACTAAAAGCAGCCCTAAATAGTCTCACTACATCTTGTTACATGTTCAAAGTAAACACGGTCTCTGTCTCTATCTTTGACGATAATAGTGTTAGCTTTCTATCCCAGATGTAGTTTAGCCTGCTAGCCTACACAGCACAGGACTATACAACGACTAAAACTATCACACAACACACTCACAGTCGAGAAAACCGAGTTGGTTGGCAATGCTACGCCACACATCGTCTTTCAAATCGTTGTCCTTGTAGTTTGTGATTGGCTGAAGCCTTTTCTGTCGCCGCAAAAGTAAAAAAAAGTCGACATCAAAGCGGAAAAAATAAAAGTTGTTTTTCCGCCGCAGCACATTCGCGTTCGGTGTGGAAGCGCTCATTACACAAACAGCTGATCAAAATATAAAACCATCGCGCAAATTATTCGTGCGTCAAAATCGCGTCCAGTGTGAAAGGACCTTTAGTCCGAAGCAGAGTTCGATTGCGCACCCTTCATCTGCGATTGTGTTCACACTGTGTTTTTGTGCCAGAACCACGGTACATTTGCATCATCAAAGCGACAGCTGTTGCTACTGAAGAGCCTCTTTCACACAGAGATTCTGGAAAATACACGGATAATGTGTCCCGGGATCGTTTGATTTTGGTTCATTCACACTGCCAGTGATTTTCCGGAATCTGCGAGTGCGTTCACACACATCCCGTAAAGACACGCGACGTCAGGATGTGACGTGTAACGTACGCGTCAAAAACATGTACACTAACGCATCGCATACAGTTCCACAAAGCTCAGCTTCAGCGCGGATAGTAAGGAGCTCCTGGTCTCTGCTTCGTTCCAGTTTGCAGACTTGTTTTCGTTCTTTCTTTGTTGATGACGAACACAAACTTCTCCTAAGAGCAACAGAGTCGCGTGATAACTACATCATTGCGATGGCACGTGCGTCATCACTACGACACACCCCTTACGGCATTGGTCCTGGCTTTTGTTCACGCAGGGCGCGTTCCGGGACTGATCCCGGCAATGTTACTAGGTCCCCATCCCGGCATCGATCCCGGCATCAATCCCGGGACGTGTTTGCGTTCACACAGAAGGCACTCTAGCAATTTTACTTCAAACAATCCCTTCAAACAGAGTGTTCAAATCAGAGGCTAAAATCAGGCTAGGAAAAATGCCTTTTATTTCTAACTTATTAAAATTTTTGATCTTAAAAACATACTAACATTATAAGGGCACCCCAGGAAACATTATAAAATAATAAAATAATCCATGTCATGGGACCTTTAAAGGCCATCAGCCTGCGCCCTCCAGAGTTTCATGACTGAACTAGATATTTAAGAGCATTCACATTGTGCTGAACAACCTCCATACCTGTGATACTGCTTTACCTGCTGTAGATCACAACTTCTTATTCAATAAAAGTGCAGACTGACCTTTAAAGGTGCAGTATGTAAGAATGACAACTAGTGGTTGAAATAGGTACTGCAGTCGAATTCAAAACATCGTATATCGTCGTTTCTCCTGCCTCCTGCTCCTCAGACTGGACGGCGCTCACACGGGTTGCCACGCAACAGGAACGAGCGCAATGGACAATGAAAATTGATAAATTGGCAACGTGCAGTATCACACAGACCAAAACAATAACGAACATTCCAGCCTGGAAATGCACATTTCAAAGTAAAATAACTGGCTGTAGAAGTGTTTTTCAGAGAAACGAGTATGTGAAAAGCATGTTTCCTCAATATATGCAAACATAATATGGTGTTTTTTTGCTTTAGTAAAGTGAAAAAGTTACATACAGCACCTTTAAGTGCAGATAGATCTTCCTGTAATGACATTATCTTGAGACAAGCACTTTCTTAAAACGTTCTGGGCTGTGTTTCCCGAAAGCTTTTAGAAAACGCAGCCCAGTTCCTTTTTGTTCCAGCTTCAAAGAAGGACTCTGTCAGAGTGAATTAGCCATGAACGGCCAGCGGTGGGTGAGGGTGTTGTGTCAGTGTTTGGCATCCAGCACGGAGCACGACGGCTCATGAGCGCTGTGTATGCCGCACTGAAGTGGACCAGCTGAGAAGCTGATGAATTTACATGGCTTTTGGCGCCGCAAGAAGGCTACTTTATTCGTAAGGCTCCGAACAAATGAAAAAATAGCAACACCCACAAGGTGAAGTGCACAAATGAGGAAAGTCATTTTGTCATTTATGAACAAGATTTACCTTTACTGTCGAATTTCAAAGCACACAATTTGCCGTAACAAACATCTCTCAGATTTAAACAGTTTAGTTAGTGTTACTGCAGCCAATTAGACCTGCCACTGTCTATGATGTCATCAATAATAATGAAACGGCAATAATGCTGAGAAAAAGAGAAAAGTCACTCTTGCTCGTCTGTCATGTATAGCGTGGTATTAGACGCAGGATTCAAACATGGATACTTTTAACGCTTTCCTCGCCATTGACAGAATTTTCCAGCAATCCGTGTTTCCACTGTTATATGGCCCATGTTTACATTACAGTACTAAATTATTCCTAAGTTTTCCCCTTTTGACTGGATGGTAATGAAACTGAAAGACGTGTTGGTGTTCAGTTTCATCTAATTGCTTTGATAGCATGGGATTTCTTGGATTCAGAATATATTTCAATATGGTATTACTGTAGAAATGGTGCAAATTTCTCTTATTCATTTTTGTGTTGTGTTAGGTTTTTAACTTAATGTAAACTTGTGCAATTTGGCCTGTAGGGTCATTGAGTTTTGGTGATGTTTGTGTCTAAGTGAGAAAAGATTTCATGTCAATTGAAAGATGTCGGCATTGAATGCATTTTGTGTCAAAGCAATGATAAATGATCCTCAGTTTACCTCACATAGACTGATGCTGTGATCCCTGAGTGAAGAGAGGAGAAAAAGTGACCTCAGTATTGAGAAATGTGTCCTAGTGATTGTAAAAAAAAAACTAATGGATGTTGATCATTAATATCTTTTACTGTACATTTAATTGTGGACTCTCATTTTTGCCTATTAGAGTCAAAGCTGTAATAATGTAACTATAGCAGAGCTGTGTGTCCTCTTGCCCTCATGAAAATGGATTTTGGATTATGGATGGATATTGATTAACATTAAATGGATTTAACGCAGTGTCTTGTTCCTTTCTCGGGTTACCAAGGTTACAGTCGTCGTAACTGAGATGTTTTCTTCCGGAAACGAACATATCACAATATTCCTAATTTTTAATCATTTGTGCCCAAGCTATACGCAGAATAAAGGGGCGGGGCCTGGTTGAGTTAGTTAGTAGTGTGTTAAACTGGCGGTTATGGTAAGGGGCGGGACATTTCCCAAACACGCTCGAAGTGCTCGACCAATCACAACACACTGCTCCAGCCGACCAATCAGAGCACAGTGTGCTTTTCAGAAGGAGGGGCTTCATAGAGACAGGAAGTAAACAGAGCGTTACTGACAGACTGGGAAGAGAGGAGCCGCAACAATGGAGAATATGAGGAGAATAATCAACATTCACGCAGGAAAACCTGTTCTAGTAGAGCCTGAAACAACATCAAGACTGAGAAAGGGCAGAATAGCTCTTTAATAACTCTCCCTTCTCTCTCTCTCTCTCTCTCTCTTAGAGTTGACTCTGCAGCAGGCTTTGCACCAGTCTGTATTCATGCCATGTTCCAGCCCGTCTCCCAGCATGCCTCACTGCTGGGATCAGCACAGCAAGCTGCTTCCGACAGTGGCGGGCATCACGGCCGGTAAAGTGGCAGCGTGGAGCGTGGATGAGGTACACAGATCTCCAGATCACACCTGTTAGCTTTGTTGAGTAATGCAAGTGTTATTTTAGGTCAGCTGATTTGTTTTGAACCCAGCTGTTGTAAACTGCAGTGTCGTTCCTCCTCTAATCCTCATTGTTATTCTGTAGGTGATTGAGTTTATCCAAGGTCTTCCAGGCTGCAAAGAACAAGTGCGCACCTTCAGAGAGGAGGTAAATTATTCCCTTTAATTACGAGCAGAGTTAGAATAACTGAATCCTCAGAGAAGTGCTTAACTAGTCCTTCATCGTGAGGTTTGGCAGCAGGAGTAACTGGAGCATTTAAGGAACAGAATCTCATGGTGCTTAAGGAAGAGGTGCATGATGGGATATGTGAGAAGATCTCATTGAAATCATTTTTAGGCATGTCAAGTCATCCCACGTCACTGCATCTCGCCTGTTTACCACTAACAAGAGTGTGTTAAACAGGCCAGAGGGCTAGAGCTTTAAATAATGCTGTTCCTCCTCTCTTCCTCTCTCTCTCTCTCTCTCTCTCCTCCTGTTCTCTGTCTATCTGCTCTTCCTCCTCTCTCTCTCTCTCTCCTCCTGTTCTCTCTCTGTCTATCTGCTCTTCCTCCTCTCTCTCTCTCTCCTCCTGTTATCTGTCTATCTGCTCTTCCTCCTCTCTCTCTCTCTCTCCTCCTGTTCTCTCTCTGTCTATCTGCTCTTCCTCCTCTCTCTCTCTCTCTCCTCCTGTTCTCTCTCTGTCTATCTGCTCTTCCTCCTCTCTCTCTCTCTCTCTCTCTCTCTGTGTCTTTAACTTTTGTTTTCTAATTGTATTTACTATGTGCAAATGGGAACTGCATTACTGAGTGCTGACAGACATTGGGGTCCAAAAGTCTCAGATCACTGGTGAAAATTATTGTATTTTTTTCTTTCTTTTATATTATAAAACCAATTATTGTGTTCCACTAATTTGATAGGTCAAGTGTTTTTGCAAGAATGCTAATATATATTAGAACAGCAGTGCTTCTCTCGTTTTTTTTTTGTTGCTTTTTTTGTTTAGAAAAACTAGGCAAGTAACTATTGCATCTAAAATGGAAGTTACGTAACATAAAACACTTCTTGTTTATTGAACTGTTGGATTAAATCAGTGTCACACTCTTAATATCCCGCAGCCAATCCACTCACACACAACTGTCACGCTCAATCAATCACTTTAAATCGTGCGATTGATTGTCTAAATTCACTTGTAGCATTTAAAGTGAATGATTTCAGTTTTTAGTGGTTTAATTTTAATTTATTTAGACAAATGATTGTTTCAGTATTGTCCATTAAACCGTTATCATCAGCCGTAATATGAAAATAATTATCGACTTATCGTATCGGCTGGAATTTTAATATTGGTGCATTCTTAGTTATAAATGATCTGATCTAAATATGAAGAGAAAATAATCAATTGAGATGAAGCACCTTTCATTTGTGCAGTATAGGATCATACATATGCACATCAACACATTATTATTTCATATAGAGCACATTTTCCATTGAATTGCCAGCAAAAATAACTACACAGTGATGAATAATCTCCAAATGTCACACAATACCAAATGTCTCTGTTTGTAAACAGACATGAGAGTGTGTGTGTGTGTGTGTGTGTGTGTGTGTGTGTGTGTGTGTGTGTGTGTTTATCAGCTGATTTATTGTTGTTTGGTTTCAGCAAATTGACGGAGAGGCGTTCCTGTTACTGACTCAGGTGGACCTGGTGAAGATCCTCAGCATTAAACTAGGACCTGCGCTGAAGATTTACAACTCCATCCTGATGTTTAAAACCACTGAGAACTCGGCCTGCAACGAACTCTGACCCGCCCAGACCGCAGAGCCGAGAGCGTTCATTACCGCTTCAGTCAAAGGGCTCGTCGTGAAGATTCATACAGTATATACATGACACTATTGCACATGCTGAACAAGATTTAGATCATGCCAGAATGAGCAGGTTGAGCACATATAATGACATTCATAATTCATTTAGACAGACACTTCTCTGCACCATCCTTTATAAACGTGTATATGTATGCAGTTATTAAGTCACATGACATTACGGGGTGGGTGAGAATGTATATTTTGTTCGCTGAGGGGTTATCGGAGCGCCTTTCTGAACTCAGGTGCTAAACGAATGCAGGTACATGCACTGAAGAGCCGCACAATTTCTGTTTCCAGGTAGAGTTTCTCTTACTTCTCTTCTTTATTTCATAGCTGTTGATCATTTAAGTGTTTGCAGAGGGATATCTGTGTCCTTTGCACTTCATCATTTATCCTGAAAATGCTTCCATTCAAGTCAGTCTCTGTCATGTTCAGATTATCTGAACACTAACTTTAGAGAGCTAGTCAAATTTAACTCAAAAGAGCAAGTGTGAGGTTAGAAAATAAGACGTTTTGCGAAATCCATCATCAACACCAGTTCTGCATGAAGGATCGGTGTGTTGGTCCTCTTTGATTTTCTTGTTTCCAGTGTGCTGTGATGTCATATTAATGCATCGTCCTTCTCTTCTTCATCACGACTGCGGTCATTAGTCATGGATTGCAGTGTGTAAAGTATAAAGGCCAATGTATTTTTCCATGTTCTCTCTTTTTTCGTTTCGATACGGTGGATGTATAAATGGAGAATGAAGGGTTAAAGCTACACTCGAGGCACAAATGAACATTGTGAGAGCCATATTTGGTATTTTGTAATAGAATGTGCACAGTATAAGAAAAAAAGTGTAATTTTCCTTTAATATACAGACATGAGTATTAATTTTGCTTCTGTTGCTGAGGCATGCAGCGTTAAATACAGGAAACTTCACATTTATTCAAGTTTAATATTTTGACTATTTAAAATGAAGTGATGGAGTGTGGACACGTTTGTTAACAAATCTAAACAATTGTATAGTGTTGAAATGCTGGTTTTACGCAGCTTTATGATTTTTCATATATTCAAAACTCATTTATCATGTACATTTGTTTTTGTCACGGGAGCTTGTGATGAACAGTTGGTTTGGGGATTTAAGATGAAATATAAAAACGTGTAAATAAGGAATGGTTTAGTGTGGATGTGCAGCACTGGTGTGTGGACTACTAAACTTCACTGTAATTCATTTGCAAATAAACTTGATGATCCAAAGGTCTGTGTCAACACAATGGTCTTTTTAATGTTTGCATAATTTAGATTAAAATGTGGTGTCTATTTTGCTGCTGGTTTTCAGGATTTGATTTCATTAGGATACTATACTGCAGTATTCCTCAACCATTGATTGATTGATTGACCTCTTACTGAATAAAACATGGAACATGATCCATACACATCATGGGCCCTATTTTAACGATCTGAAACGCAAGTATCAAGGGTGAAACGCAAGTAACTTTGTGGGCGGATCTCGGGCGCTGTTGCTATTATACCGGCGGGATAAATGACTCTTGCGCCCGACGCAAATCTAAAATGTGTTGGTCTGAAGTCACTTCATTATTCATAGGTGTGGTTTGGGCGTAACGTGAAATAAACCAATCAGAGCATCATCTCACATTCCCTTTAAGAGCAGGAGCGCTTGTTCCATGGCGGATTGCTATTATAACGGCGGATTTGCCAGACGCACGCCAGGAGCGGTTCACAGCCGAGGAGACCGACGTTCTCGTCAGGGCCGTAAAACACAGAGAAGTGACATTGGGGATGGAGAAACACACCCAGATTAGCTTCGGTTAAACAGGCGTATAATAATTTGGGTAAATGTGTAAGCTAGATTTATGCCTATTTTTTCACATCTTCATGGACACCACAATGATTTCCCTCGTGTGGAATATTTTTCCTTGTAATAATGTATGGTTTTCTAAAAATGTGAACTGCTGCGTCTGTGTGTAGATGAGAGAAGTAAAGTGTATGTGCGTTGTGCACACGCTACATTGATTATGGCCAAGCATGCGCCCTTAAAATAGCCTCTGAATAACATGCGCAGCGCGCCACTGACTTTAGACTAGGTTTCTCCTGGTCAGTGGCGGAATTGATTTCTGAAACTGCAAAATAGCACCAGGGAACGTTTGCGCCGGAACACGCCTCCTCTTTTCGCTGAACCGCCCCCGGGAGCGCAAGTTCATTCCCTAATTTACCGACGTGCGTCTGTGGAGGGAAAAGTCCGCTGTGCGTTGGGTGCAAAATAGGAATGAAACATGCATCGGTGTACAAAGTCAATTGCGCTGGGTGCAAGAAAGGGCCCTCTGTGATTAATGACTTTTGAAATGACCTCCAAAAAACTGGTACTGGCAGAATAGATTGCCCTCTTTAATAAAACCCTGAGAGAACATGCATTGTGATTTCTCTGAACTCGATCTAAACCAGGCTGGATTTGTTTGTTTTCTTGAGCATTAAACACACTCTGAAACTCAAGAGTTTGTTCAGCTAGCTTCTGCAACTGCCCACAGACAAAAGCTGCACGGAAATATCTGCGAACAAAATGTGACAGCTGGAGGCACTTAAACGTCCCCTTATCGAAGAGAGAAAGACCTCTTTTTTTGATGCAAAATGGCATTCAGTGCAACATTGCAAGGATCTAGTAGCTACTACAGCATCACACAGTTATGTCTACACTTACCAATGGCTTATTTTGTTGATCTCTGGAGATGTTGACAAAAGTGTTGGAACTTGATGTGCTCGGCAACGACATTCTCCAGGGATTGATCTATGAACAGACACTGGGCAAGTCTGAACATGTGTCTGGTGTTGGAAGGAAGCTTTATATATTTGTCTTGTGTACGTTCCTTTCTTTAAACTCATTAATCTATAAATTAACACATTTCACCCAGATTCTTGTCATCCTTCCCTCGTTATCTACAAACTCAAAGATAATTCCTGCTATCTCACAATCTTAGTTTTAAGGGAAATATGTGCTTTTAACAGGCCCTCGAAGAAATTTGACAGTATGAATGTTGAATATTCATTCATGCTTCGTAGGGGCTGTAACCAGGGTGTCAAGAATTGAAACTTAAATAGGGAGACATGTAAATAGGGAGACGTGTCAGGGGTTTATTCTGAGATAACAATCGGCTGGATGTACATTATTCTGCTTATTACACGGCTACTTGCCACATAAGTAAATAATTAGACACGAAATATTGATCTGTCGAAGTCGCGGCAAGTTCAAACTAGACAGACAATTAAGGGATACAGTATTCAGTCATTCCACTTATTACATTGCATTTCACCAAATAATTAAGGAGATTAGACATATTGATTTGACTATATTGACTTACCAACGTTTCGGCACAAGTAGCCTTTGTCAAGGTCTCTGACTCCAGTAACCCAGATGAGCCTGTGTTATCTGTTTTCAGCAGTTGTTATCTGGGAATAAGGTACAGCTAAATGGTGCGATTGACCAATCAGAATCAAGTATTTAGATTTAAATGCAAAAGAAGAGGCATGAGAGTTTGCTGTCTGAGTGAATGGTAAGTTTTAATTTAAAATGTTTGCAATACTACCTTTTAACGTTAGAGAAGTACCATATGTTTAAAGGTTTTTCCACTTGCTTGAACAATTTAATAATCTATATAGAGTTGATGAATGGATTAATACGTTGTATATTTTTTGTGTTTTAGGTGTGAATACATCTATGAAGGATTGTATTACGGTATTGTGTACAAAGGGAAACACATTACTGAAAAATCATTGTCAGTAACTTTAACAAGGTTTGGATTTGAATTCAAAATGATGGAGAAACGAAGAACTAATTGTTGTATATGTGGTATACAGGACTGAATACACACTGTAAATGGATCATGTGTGAAACGGACGACAGGCTTTTATACAAAAGATTGTTAACATTAAGTAACACGTGTTTCAGACAGAATTTAGATGTTTTCTTTAAAAAACATTTTTCTCTGCTAATGTAAACTATTCCTAAAGAAGCCAAAGCATCAAGCTTTGCATTTCACCAAACAAGTCGCATGGAGATCATCCAGACATTTCATAAAACAGATCGTTCTGGTCTTGGCTCCTGATTGGACAGTAGAACATTCCAGCTGTGACTTAATAACAGCTATGATGCGAAATACCCAGCACAGCATCCAGATATTGTTGTTGCATTTGTTTAATAAAATGTTTCAATGACAATTAGTGTCCTTAATATTCTTAGTAACTGTTTTATGAAATAAATGAACAGTAAATGTTTTACCTGTGCTTGATTTTTTCTCTCTAAAAGCTGTGATGTTCCTGTGACTCCACTCAAGAGTGGCATCTTCAGTTCAGGCGATAGGCTTAAATTTGATTTGTGGTTACATTAGCAAAGTTGACCGATTCTGAACAGTGTACTTCCTGCCCCAGCGGAGCGACTGCCATTGAGATGAATCAGAATTCTAGAAGTGTCACGGTTTGCAGGTTTGCCTGTTCATGTCTGTGTGTACTGTGTGTCCAAATTTTGCTGGGGGCGAGTGTCAGTCTTTCCTCCGGGTTTCATCCCCAGAGCAACGGTCAGACGGAGAGGGCCAACCAAGATTTGGAACGAGGGTTGCGATGTTTGGCGTCACAGAATCCGTCCTCTTGGAGTCAGCATATCTCATGGGTTGAGTACGCTCATAACTCATTACCAGTGTCGTCCACGGGCCTGTCTCCGTTTGAGTGTGGTTTAGGGTACCAGCCACCAATTTTTCCTAGTCTGGAATCCGAAGTCGTGGTTCCCTCTGCTCACGAATTTCTCCAGAGGTGCAGACGCATCTGGAGAAGAGCCAGGGAGACTCTTCTCTGGGTGGGTTTGCGCACCAAGGCCCAGGCCGATCACCACCGGTCGAAGCCTCCCGTCTACGTCGTTGGTCAAAAAGTGTGGCTTTCATCTACTGATATTCCTCTCCGCTCCGTCTGTAGAAAACATGCTCCCAAAGTCATTGGCCTGTTTACCGTCACCAAGATCCTTAACCCGGTGACGGTTCGACTCAAACTTCCTCCGGCGTACCGGAGAATTCATCCCGTCTTCCATGTTTCAAAGATTAAACCCCTTATTTGTTCTACTATTAATCTGGCTACCCCGGTTCCCCCAACGCCGCAAATCGTAGATGGGGAGCCTGTTTATTCGGTTAGTCGTATTCTGGACTCAAGGCAGAGGGGACGCGGATTCCAGTGTTTGGTGGACTGGGAAGGTTACGGTCCGGAGGAGAGGAGTTGGGTTCCTGTCCGGGACATATTGGACCACTCCCTTATCGATGATTACAATCGCCAGGTAGGACCCTCTGGGAGCGTCAGGAGACGGGGTGGGGGAATGTCACGGTTCTTGTCTTGATGTTTTGCTGTTTACATAAATAAACATCACCTTTCATTCGCAACTGGATCTTGTGTTTTGTGACGTAACAAGAAGATAACGCGGTTTCACTTTATTTTGATGGTCATGTAACGTTACACCTACATGTCTACTAACTCTCATTAGAGTATTATTATTAGTATTAGTAAACTGGTAGGGTTCGGCCTAGTAGAATAAGTTGACATGTAGTTGCAAAGTTACTTGTAGTCAGTAGAGTGTCTGTTGGAGGACCAGCACAATAAAGAGTTAGCAGATATTAAACAGACAGTCTACTAATACTCTAAGACAGGGTTTCTTAAACTCGGTCCTGGAGGGCAACTGTCCTGCACAGTTTAGCTCCAACCCTGATCAAACACACCTAGCTGTGAGTTTCTAGTGATCCTGAAGACATTGATTAGCTTGCTCAGGTGTGTTTGATCAGGGTTGGAGCTAAACTGTGCAGGACAGTGGCCCTCCAGGACCTAGTTGGAGAAACCCTGCTCTAAGAGTTAGTTTACATGTAGTTGCAAAGTTACTTATAGGTAGTAGAATGTTCAAAGGAGACCATCAAAATAAAGTGTTACCGATAACTTTCTCTAGGTTTATTGGCCTACAGTGACTATGTTTTGAACTGATGTGTGGTGTATGAAGTGGATAATGTAGATCAGTTCTGTGCTCAGTCTGAATTTTCTGGCACACTGATCATCACACATGCATAAATAAATCATAAAAGAGTATTTGTGACATAATAAGGCATGCAACTGAAACAATAACAGATGAACTTGCATTTTAACATGAGCAACATAAAATCTGTAGTTACATATTTTAGGTTTTTGTCCAATAATTGAAAGTTTAGCATCAAAACACATGGAAAATATGATATATCATTTGGTTTGACTACAAAACATCTCAAATGAATTTGCTCCATTATGTATTCATAGGCATTGTACTATTAATTGCAAAATTTGATATAAATGGATTGAGGAGCAGTTTATATGCTGGAGACAGCACAACCCCATTGCACAAAATATTCTTTAAAAAGAAACATTGATTCATTTCAAACTAACAAGGCCTCGTTCATCCTTCTTATTACAACAATCAGCACAGAAATGAGCAGACAGCACATAGTAACTGTTTCCTCAGTGTGAAGTTGGTTTCCTTCTCCAGCGTCACGGCAACATGCATCAGCATCACCATGGAGACCTCACTTTCTAAATCTTAATGTTCTGAAAAGCTGCTGGTGACATTCTGCGTGCTCAATCATATTCATATATGTGCTGGTGGGCTTTACATTTGCTGTTTTATTATTTTCCTGGGTTTTGTTAAATTTATGGCAAAAATTTGGCAGCTGTGATTGCTAGAACTTTACAGTAATGTTACTGTCACACACTGTCATTGAGTTTGTTTTTCATTTTCAAGGACTCTTAAGCCCTATTCGGGCGGGACTAGTTTAACATGGAGAGGTGGGGTAAAGTTATAATTACCAGAGCTTCTCTGTGATTTTAGTCCTGTCCAAATGTGCATCTCAGTAATCATTACAGACAATGTCAGTAAAGATTACGGCGGCTTTTACCTTCAGTAAAAAGGTCTGGAAAAATAACCCTAGGTAATATTAATCCCTAATAATACTAATAATAGGTTTGAGATGTCTACAGTACACAGAAGTCGCGGTTCGGTACGTACCCCGGTTGTGGGGTCACGGTTCGATACAAGTTCGTTACAATAGGAAAAATGGCCACACGAGTGCAATTCTCACTGTCAACTAACTATTAACTACAACTTTTGCCTCAATAAACTCCTGATTACTGCTTATTAATAGTTAGTAAGGTAGTTGTTAAGCTTAGGTATTGGGTGATTAAGGGATGTAGAATAAGGTCACGCAGAATAAGGCATTAATATGTGCTTTATAAGTACTAATAAACAGCCAATATCCTAGTAATATGCATGTGTAGTAGTAGGGAATTTTCCTTTCCCTTGTTTTGTGTTCGTTACCCTTATATGGTAATGGGTGGATGAGGTAATTAGGGCCGGTGTATTTAAGTGTGTAAACAGGAAGCCCTAGCACGTAGGCTTTGTCATACCCGCCCCTCTTCTCGTTACTGGTGTCATGTTAGCCGAGGTAAGTGACGGAGGTTATGTACAGTTTTGTGTGGTTTTAACAAGTGCTTAGAGTGTTTTTACCTTTTGAAGTGATGGCTGTAGCCGTCTCGGCGGCGTTCCCTGGGAGTTGCGTCAAGCGCTCATGGAATATGACGAGTGCATCCTGACCTCGTGACGTGTGATTCTCGTGTGGTATGTATGCTTTAGTGAATGTTTTGTATCTTTTGATTGGAGTAAATCATTGTCTGTTATGTTTTGTTTTGCAGTCTCGCGTACCACGTGACGGTTAACTCAGGTCGTGCTGCTGTTTTTCATGATTAGGTTATTTCCTTTGCTTTTTGTGACTAGATATCATTTTCTGTGTTTTGTTTTGCTTTCATTTTTATGGTTTGAGTTATTTTGTTATTTCTTTAATGACGTTGGTTTGACCAGTGTGATTTGGGCCATAGTGGCCGTGTGGTGTAATTGTATATCAGCGTGTAGTGTCTAACACCTGTTGAGTATTTTTGGGGTCCTCGACGAGGTAGGACGGATTATTATCCGCGCACCAACTGATCTGGTCCATCATATTTGTGTCTGATGTGATTGTGATGTTTGTATTTGTATCGCACCCACTAATCTTTCTTTTTTTTCTTTTGGTTCGAGTCAAGGCTGAGTGTACCGAGGGAGAGGCTAGTCACCTGGGTGAACACATTTGTTGTGAGGTTGGAGTACCAGGGTTTGAGCACCTCTTCCTATTTGGTTTGCCGTGCACACATTTTGGTTGAGAGCACAATCGTTTACAGCTAGCTTGCCACCCCTAAAGTAAACTTTAGCCTTGTCGTTTATATTCTTTTTGTACTTTTATTTTGTGGGGAATTTCTTTTGTGATGTTTGTTTAATGTGACTCCGTGGTTGAATCAGCTATGTGGAGAGGAATGTTCTTCTAACAACTGATATATCCTATTCTTATAATAAACTTGTCAGTGATTTATATTATGAATAAATGATGCCAGTAGAGTATTTTCTTCACAAATAAAAGTATTTATTTGTTTATTTGATGACACGACTCTGTCTTTTCTCTGCACCACCGAACCTGGGTTCCTTTAATATTTCCTTGGGTGCAATTCCCAAGGTGGCGTAGTCCGTGCTATTTGGATTTGGTTATACTAAAAAAAAACAATACCGCTCCGGTCACACATGCTAATAAGCAACTAGTTAATTGAGAGAATTGGACCTAAACTAAAGTGTTACCGGGAAAAGGAACATATCCAAAATGCTTTATTTTGTAGTTTGTTGCACCTAGCTGCATTTAGTCCCTGGTACAGTACAGTTTAGTTGGTACAGTACAGCCTCCTTTAGTGCATTAAGCACTACGCAGTAAACACAATGCACTATTGTATAGGTCATTTTATTTTGCAGGGCTGATTAAAAAACAAAAGGTATTTGGTCACAATTAGCTACAAAACTGAAAAGCATCTTGTGTTACAAAAGTACAAAATAAACAGAATAATGAAAAAGAAAACTTGTGCATTAGCAGTGTTACAATTTGCTCCACTTAAACTATATTTAAACGTTCAAAGCTTAAGCCCAACCCTCCTATACTTAATTTTCTGCGTTCTGCTCTGTTTTGCACACAGTTTAGTGCACAAGCCTTTCAAGTTTACTTAGCGCAGAAAGACGCATTTGATGCGTGCGCACTATCTGGGACTTGTTTTCAAGCGCTCAAATCATTCGCACATGCGCTGTTCTTCTTCTGCTCTTTTTCCTGTTGTGGCGGTTAGCAAACAACATTGCATTACCACGTACACCCCCTTCTGGTTTGGAGTGTGCATTGCCTGTGACTGACTGTATTGGTCGTCTGACTGCATGCACTGAGCCGTGACGTCCGTACTGTAGTACACCGTATACAGTATTAGATTTCAGATGCAGCACTAGTTTCTCATTTGTGGCTGTCTGCATAATCTCTGGCATGTGTTGTCAATCAGCGTGGCAGATCACATCCCTGTAAATCCCCTCAGGTCTTTGGGTTACATTGAATGTATGCCTGCAGCTAATGGGCTTTCTTGTAGTTTGATGGTTTCTTCCTTTGGTTCACCTTGTGTAACCCGAAACCTGCAGTTTCTTGCAGTTTCTCATGCATTCTGGAGTAAGGAAGACTCTTCACAATAATCTTTCTCCTTTTATTGCAACAGGTTTTTTTGTACCATTTTTTTTTGTTTGTTAAACCTACTAATATTTTAACAGGTTTTGTTATTTCTTTATGCTGTGTTAACATTTAGCCAATAATTGTATCTGTAGCCAATAATTGTATCCCTCATCTTTGATCACCAAAATTACATATTAAAAAGTTTTTTCCTTGGAAAAAAAAAGTCTCCATGCTTTAAAATATCTTGAGTGTAACTCGACACCCTTGACTCATTTAGTATACGTGGTTCTATGAATATGCAAATGAGCCCCGCCTCCACTCACTCACTCAGCTCAGAGATCCACTGGTTGACGATCACACGTTGATCTGATTGGTTACAAGGTAGTTTGTGACGTCAGAAACACCAGCGATTTCAAAGCGTGTTTTTGAGGCTGTCTTTGGTTCACTGCAGTTTTAAGGAGAAAATACTCAGCAATGGTGTCGACTTATGAATTTACACATGGTTTGTCTTAAAGCATATTAAAAACACCTCATAGACATTTAAACAACATCAAAAGCTGGATTTGCACCACAGGGGGACTGCAGTTGTCAAATGAGAAGTGTCTCCCACTGTTTTGTAATGAATATGGAAAATATGACTGGCCTTTTCGGATTGGAAACAGATGGTATTCCATGGCTGGTGTTCTGCTGGAGCAAAAGATGTTTTGAGGAGAGATGTCCCGATGTCTGAACATGAGACACAGATGCACATGTGCTGTTTCATCTATTCACACTGCAGCCCAAATATCTCAGACAGCACAGAGAAGAGCAAGAGAGTGAGAAGAATTAATTAGATATGTCAGATGAAATCATCAACCCAATCAGATGTACAGTAGATGGTTTGTTTTAACTTAAATGGGTCCACCGTATCAAATTTTATGTATGTCTTCTATATCTCATGTTCTTAATTCCTTAATATATAGTCTTTTGATGCAAACAGATTTATTATATGTGGGTAACACTTTAAAATAACTTTCATATTATGTACTTACGTCAAAAAAACAAAAACAATGTGTTAGGTGCAGTGTACTTCTTGTGTTGATGTTCTATTGCAAAACACTCTTACTGCTATTGAGGTGTATACGGATAGGTTAGGGACAGGTTTGGTGGGATGGGTAGGTTTAAGGGTGGGTTAAAGATGAGTTTTAAGGGATAAAATGATTGACTACAGTGTAGTGAACCAACCAATACTGTTCGCATATTGGTAAAAAATGACCGGAATGATTTTTTATTATTTTATTGAAATGATTACTATATTTTAGTTCGATAATGTTTTTTTTAAATTTTTAAATGAGCAGGATACAGGTTTGGAGCAACATGTGGGCGAGTAAATTATGATTTTTTATTTATTTTTTATTTAAGCACAGACATTTTTTGTTGGTTAAGTGTTAAGACTAGATGACGATAATTGTTGGGGAAAATGTGTGCTCAACCTTTGGGTTTGTAGAGTAAGCACTGTTACAGCATCTTCATTTTCTACACAAGCGTTCAATTCAGCCAGCATTACAGAAGAGATGGATAGAGACGCGAGTCTTAAGAGCAGCGGAGGATGAATCCAACGCCGCAGACAGCGTAGGTGTGATCACTATAGTCAAAGAGAGGCTAAAAATAGGCATGTTCTTCTCTTAATGAGGGGGGGGAGGGATCAGGAATCCCACCTGGCATTGATGCAGGATTTTGATATTTGCTTTCTCATTTAATTATTCATGAAAAGATGATCATCTTAAAAGAGGAAAGCCAGATGCTGTCATGAATGCCAGATATGTTCACTGTGGAGGAATGCATGCATGCTTCTTACATACAATGAGTCAGTTTTAAGCTCATTATGAGTAAATGCTCCACTTATAATGTGTTAGAATTATGTAAAGTGCAAGCATTATAAGGTGCTGACAACTCTGTGTCGAATACTGCTCCAACAGCTTTCTGTTACATAATGTTTGAGGACAGATCAGGGTAATTCAGACAACAGATGGATTTCCCTTCATGTGCGGGGATCCATATCAGCCCAACACATACACAAGCAGTCTCTTACGCTTCGTGCCAACACAGAGTAGTTTGGAGGTGTCAGATAAAACCCTTAAAAAGGTGTTTGTGGGAGAAGACTAGTTCACAGTGCCTCGACAAACACCAGCCGATCCACGACCATTGGAATATAGGCTGTGTTCTGACTGCCAGAAAAAAATCAGATTTCTTGCATATCCAGATGGGTTTTGAAAGTCTGGACAGCAACAACAAAAAAAAAAAAAAAAAAAAAAAAACTCGATAGGATGCTTATTTGGAGAGCGAGATGATGCACCTCCATTTGTCCTGCATCTGTCTTAAAGCCTCGTCACATTTCCAAAGACTCTGGACACACACATCTTATTTGATCACTGATTTGCCTGCAGTCTGAACATAGCTATAGGGCCCTATCTCGCACCCAGCGCAATTGACTTTGTACACCGACGCATGTTTCATTCTTATTTTGCACCCGCGCACAGCGGACTTTTCCCTCCACAGACGCACGCCGGTAAATTAGGGAATGAACTTGCGCTCCCGGGGGCGGTTCAGCGAAAAGAGGAGGTGTGTTCCGGTGCAAACGTTCCCTGGTGCTATTTTGCAGTTTCAGAAATCAATTCCGCCACAGACCAGGAGAAACCTAGTCTAAAGTCAGTGGCGCGTTGCGCATGTTATTCAGAGGCTATTTTAAGGGCGCATGCTTGGCCATAATGTAGCGTGTGCACAATGCACACACACTTTACTTCTCTCATCTACACAGACGCAGCAGTTCACATGTTTAGAAAACCATACATTATTACAAGGAAAAATATTCCACACGAGGGAAATCATTGTTGTGTCCATGAAGATGTGAAAAATAGGCATAAATCTAGCTTACACATTTACCCAAATTATCATACGCCTGTTTAACCGAAGCTAATTTGGGTGTGTTTCTCCATCCCCAATGTCACTTCTCTGTGTTTTACGGCCCTGACGAGAACGTCAGTCTCCTCGGCTGTGAACCGCTCCTGGCGTGCGTCTGGCAAATCCGCCGTTATAATAGCAATCCGCCATGGAACAAGCGCGCCTGCTCTTAAAGGGAATGTGAGATGACGCTCTGATTGGTTTATTTCACGTTACGCCCAAACCACACTTATGAGTAATGAAGCTACTTCAGACCAACCCCATTTTAGGTTTGCGTCGAGCGCAAGAGTCATTTATCCCGCCGGTATAATATCAACAGCGCCGAGATCCGCCCACAAAGTTACTTGCGTTTCGCGTTTGATACTTGCGTTTCAGATCGTTAAAATAGGGCCCTGTGCGTTTCAGGTAGTGTGAAACAGAATCTTTCTCCATTAATGGCCATTTAAAAATAGGTGAATATTCTGACCAAAAAGTTTGTTTGTTTGTTTTTTGCTATCAACATATAAATCACCCCTATTTCATTGATGCTTCACGAGCACCCAAATTAATAACATCATGAAATAGATCATGAGATGATTGTTGGAGTTCTTGGAGTGATTAGTCACATCTGGAGCTGAGCAATGAGATGCTAACGGATCCTTCACTCCAGGTATCTGGAAAAGACAGCAATTATCTTAAAGCATATTAAAAACACCACATAGACATATAAATAACATTAAAAATTGGATTTTCACCACAGGGGGACTTTAAAGGGCTTTTTGGGGAACAAAGAAACTGGATCTTCTATGGCATCGCTGTGAAGAAAAAAAACATTTTAGAAGCTTAATTTTCAACAGTGTAAAGAGCTATAGTTATGATTATAGTAATCGTCCTTGGAGTGAACAGCCCCTTATACTCTGTGTGTATGTACTGTACTCACCTGAAACACTTAAAAAACACAGCAGGAATATGTATTACACTACACAAGCTCCCAGCTGCCTACGCTCTGCTTGAATAAAACATTCATCAGACTATGATGCAGACTATGAGATCTTGTTCATGAGCAGAATTCAGCGATGCCTTCATGGATGCCAAAATACTAATGTCAAACTCCTGTTTATTCCATCTAGTTTAAGGGTAGAGACACCAGGCCTGTGCTGAAAAGCAAAGAAAACTCATCCCGGATGTGCAGTTTTCCTCCTGGGATAGCAGGCATCTAATGTTTGAAGAGAGGACAAAACATGTCATTTTAACGGCATTAAACTGCAAGATCTGCTCCAACCAGCAGGTTTATTAGATGCAGGTCTCCCTGTATAACAATCCTTTATTTTCAAAACCGCTCATTGTTTCCTTGTGTCAATCAAATAAAGGTGAGCTAGAGAAGAGAGTGGCAGGAAGACATACACACACACACACACACACACAAACACACACACACACACACACACACACACACACACACACAGGCAATAACAGTCATTCGTAATTGAAATTTGAACTGTTAATGGTCATAGCCGACAGCCTCATGGGTATTTCACTTTGCTGCCTGTCAGTTCTCTGTACATGTCTGTCCCAATCCCGTATGTCACCGTTTCCGGGTCCAAACGCTCCTTTAGATCCCAAAAGCAAGCAATGAGTGTTGCTAATATACAGTGCCTATAGAAAATCATCATTCCCCTTTGAAATAGTTACAGCCTGAAATCAAAGCTTTTCCAGCTTTATTTACAAATTTTGCCTTATAACATCAAACTAATGAAAGAAAAAGTCAACAGTTATGAAAGTTAATGGAAAACTGAAAAAGAATAACCGCATTGTAAAAGTCATCTGATTTAATACACTAAAGAGCCACCTTTTGCTTTAATTGCAGCCATTGATCTTTTTGGATATGTCTGTAGCTTTGCACATCTAGATTGGGGAATATTTGTCCATTCTTCCTTGCAGAATTGCTCAAGTTCAGTCTAATTCTGTGGTGAGCAGCAATGGACTGCTCTCTTCAAGTCTTCAAGACAGATTTTCTATTAGATTTAAGTCCAGCAGCTGTCCAGCAGAGGGACACAGGTTTTCCTGTGTTTTTAAAGGGGTGGTTGAATATGATTTCACTTTTCTAACTTTAGTTAGTGTGTAATGTTGCTGTTTGAGCATAAACAACATCTGCAAAGTTACGACGCACAAAGTTCAACGCAAAGGGAGATATTTGCTTTTACAGAAATCGCTTTTTAAGGACTACAACAAACGGCTGGTAGAGACTACACCACATTTTTCCTGGGTTAGTGACATCACCAACCCTGAGTGTGGCACTTTTCAGGAAAGGCTACTAAATAATTACTAATTACAACATTAATGTGTCTGCGTTGTGAGCAATTGTCTTCTTTTACTCTCACTATGGTCATTAAATGCATCACTTACACAAACACTTAACTCAATTGTTACCTACAGTCACCATGCTGGAGCTACTAGTGATCTGGACCATTATTTTAAAGTGAAAAACATATTTTCCACTTTAAAATAATGGTCCAGATCACTAGTAGTCCTTGACGAGTGACTAGGTACCACTTGAGTAATTAATGATGCATTTTATGACTATATTCAGAGAAAAAATTATGACTGATTACGACTCAGACACACGATAATGTTCTTTATAATTTGTCAGTTAGTTAATAGTTCTTAATGAGGCTAATCTCATTAACTAATTATTGATTACCTAATAAGGAACTATCTCATATCAATTTTATATTACTTACTGATTAGTTAAGCTTGTTTCTATAGTTAATAGTAGCTGAAGTGTTAATGTAGTACATACATCAGTGTCCTTCAAAGTCCTTTAAAGTTGCCTTTGGCCTCTTGGCAGCTTCTCTTATCAATGTCCTCCTGGCTCGGTCATCCAGTTTGGACAAACGGCCTGATCTAGGCAATGTGTTGGTGGTGCCATACGCTTTCCACTTCCTAATGATGCTCTGAACAGTACTCAGAGATAAAGCCTTCGAAGTGTTTTTGTAGCCTTCTCCTAACTTGTGCCTTTCTTCAACTTTATCCCAGAGGCCTTTTGAAAACACTTTCCCAACCATGGTGAATTCTTTGCAGTTCCATCTTCAAGAAACAGCTGGTTTTATTCTGAAGTAATCAAAACCACTACATGTCAGGTGGGGTCATTAGCCTGGTGTTTGATCTGGAAGTCGATTGGTTGCACCTGAGCATGTTTATAATGGTATTAGGGTACGTCTACACGACAACAATATACTTAAAACGGAGATGGTTTTCCTTTGAGTTTCCCGCGTACAGACGACACCATTGTCAGGCCATTAGATGGCGATGAAACACTACAGACTGAACATGTTCGCATGTGTATGAAGTCATCGTCTTCAGAGATTCACGTTTTTGTTGTTTACACGGAGACCGTTTTCAAAAGATTGCGTTTTCAGGCACCCAAAATGCCGTTGTTGTGTAAACGAACAGCCAAAACGCATAAAAGTTTTACGTTTTTACCGTTGAAAAGGGTTTTGTGTAAACTTAGGCTACGTTTACACGGAAACGATCTGAAGAGAAAACGCAAAAGTGATCACTTTTTATTCTGCGGGGGGGCCAGGGGGGGCCAGGGGGGGCCAGTGCCCCTGTGTCAACAAGCTTGGCCCCCCCTCTGGCCCCCCTAAATTTGGAATCGTAAAATCACACCAAACAACTGCGCATTTTATCAGTTGCGGCGCCTTCATCTATAGGCTACACTGCAGCACGACGTATATTCACATCAAATGTTAACGCAGAGGAACGGGACACTGCAGTTCACAAAAGTTCATTATTTGCATGTGCTTTAAAGCCTTGCCGGTTAAACATGTCATTCGCTGCTGATGCGCTGTTCAAATATGCGCTTTACTGAGCGCGTACACTCGACGCGCACATGCAAAAGCCTGTTACTGGAAGTTATCTTTTGAGTCTTATATTGCGCTAATACTGTCAAATACAGACAATGTTTACATAAACAAAGTTGGTTATGTCTAAAGTGAAAGCAAACAGAGAAAATTAATTAAAATCTGCTTGTCATATGCGTGTATATTAGACGCGTCGCGTGCAGTTCTTAAAGAGACAGTAGCCCTAATAATAAACATGCTGCCGCTTGTCCTTAAAGAGATAGTTCACCCAAAACCAAACAGTTGCTGGTCCCCATTGACTTCCATACATAGTAGGAAAAAAATATACTATGGAAGTCACAGGGGTACATCAACTGTCAACATTCTTTCAAATAACGTTTATTTTCAACAGAAGAAAGAAACTTATTCGGGTTTAAAACAACTTAAGAGAGTAAATTATGACTTTTTTGGGGGAGAACTATCCCTTTAATGTTAATAAAACAACAAAACACACAGAGGAAATCATTCACTGCTCTTGACTGAGAACTTTAAGTCTGTTGTGTTTTATTTTCATATTTGTTTATTTAATTACTTTCTTCAATTCTACTGTTAAATACACCTATAGCTGAAAAAATAAAGCACTGTTTATTTCATTTGTATATTAAGTTGTGTATGTGTAATATGTATCTCTGTTCATAATTTTTAATAACAAAGAAAATAATGACAAAGATTTTTTATCTTCGCCACTTTGGCCTAAATGTCTGCCATTCTTTTTTATTTTATATTTTGTTACCTATAATGCTTTGTTTTTAAAATAGGGACATTAGTTTGGCTGTAATGCTCAGTCACTTGCAAAATAGTAAAACCAACATGAAAAAAGAATCGTGATAAAATCGTGATTTTCCTGAAAAAAAATCGTGATATGATATTATTGCCATATCGCCCACCCCAGGTGTAAAAAAGTGCCTAGATGTGCTTAGATGCTAAAAATGTGTTATTATTGATCATTATATCACACTACAATGAAACATAATG
This sequence comes from Abramis brama, assembly GCF_963993115.1. NCBI lineage: Eukaryota > Metazoa > Chordata > Actinopteri > Cypriniformes > Leuciscidae > Abramis > Abramis brama. The sequence goes on along the minus strand of NC_139980.1, from coordinate 1,263,602 downwards.
AAACATTAATTTGAATTGAAATTGTTTTATTAGCTTAGCTAATATAATTTATTAGCTTTTTCTAGAGATTGCAGTCATGCATGACATGGTGAAAAATGACTTGAAATAATACTGAAAATAGGTTAAGATGAATGTTAAAGGTGTGCCCCCTAAAAACACAAGTGGCCCCTGCCTGGCCCCCCCAGTAACTGTGGTCTAGAACTGCCACTGACGCGACGGTGGAGCGTTTTTAAGATTTCCACTCTGGAGGGTGGTTTCACTTTTTTGCGTTTTTAAGCTCCGAAAACGCCGTCGCCGTCTAAACGAAAGGCACATCTGATAAAATATTTTTACGTTTTCACCCGCGAGCGTTCTCGTGTAAACAGGGCCTTAGACTATACCATACTTTACCAAACTAGGTATTTCACTAATTAATTTGTAATAATCCTACAGAATGTTTTAAAATGCTATTTTTACTTTGATTATGAGGGTTATAATGTGTACAAACAACTCAAAAAAGTTGTAAAAATTTAAACATTTATAAAATAAAAAAATGTAATGTGACAAAAGGTAAAGATTTTCACAGGATATGATGACTTCCTATAGGCTCTGTACACTCGAGTGCAGTGTGATCCTAACCTTTATCTCCACGGTGAAATCTCATACAGCCAGACAGGGATTCATTCCCATAAACGGCTGTTGAGATACGCCACAATTTAACAAGCAGATAACAAACATCAAAACATAAATCTTTAAAAGCTGTTAATGAAGTAGAGCCATATTTGATCACCACAAAAGGGTGTAAAATAAAGACATTTTAAGAGAAAATAGCACGTCGTCATTAAAGCCCTTGTTAGAGAGTGAGAGACAGAAAGAGCGAGGAGAGAGATTGTATATTCATGTGTGTGTGTGTGAGAAAAAGCCTTGTGAACTCAGCTATGCACAGCATAAACACAGGAAACCACACAGATGCCGACATCTGTAGGCTTTTAGATAAAGGATTTTAGTATGTTAACTCTTTAACCGCCATGTGGAGGAGAAAAAACTTCCCAAGGAAAGAACAGATTTCACTGAAAATAAAGAAATAGTAATGAATCTAAATGTAAGTCAATAATTGAATTTCTCAAAGATTAAAAGAAAGAAGTGAATGTGTGAGTGTTCCTGCAGGAGGACTCCACTGACCTCTTAAAGGGATAGTTCATCCAAAAATGAAAATTATCCCATGATTTACTCTCACTCAAGCCATCCTAGGTGTATATGACATTCTTCTTTCAGACGAACACAATCAGAGTTATATCAAAAAATGTCCTAGCTCTTCTAAGCTTTATTATGGGAGTGAATGGAGGACAAGATTTTGAAGTCCAAAAAAGTGCATCCATCCATCATAAAAGTAATCCATACGACTCCAGGGGGTTAATAAAGGCCTTCTGAAGCGAAGCAATGCGTTTGTTTAAGAAAAATATCCCTATTTATAACTTTATAAATTATAATAACTAGCTTTGTGTTCGTCTGAAAGAAGAAAGTCATATACCGGTACACCTAGGATGGCTTAAGGGTGAGTAAATCATGGGATAATTAAATTTTTTTGGGTGAACTATCCCTTTAATATTTAATTTGAACTATCCCTTTTTGTCTCACATAATAATGGTGACTGAGTGCGACCTGAATCTCATCAGTGAACGGTGAGATTTTCTGCTAAATAAAATGATCCTGCCAGAAGTATAGAATGGGAACTTTATTAACTTTACACAATTTACTTTAATAAATTGTTTTGTATTATGTTTCGTCTGTATCATCTCAGAGAGCTTTTATGAGGGTTTATGCATGTGCAGTAAGGTCAATTTAGAGTTTATGGATGAGCAACTTTTGGAAAACGCTTGAAAACGCAACTGTGGACGGAGAGCGTTTTCAAATGAAAAGGCCTTTTTTAAATGTATCCGTTTTAATGTAGACATAGCCTTAGGCTAATAGGAAAATTTTCTAAAAAGTGCATGTGCAACATTAGTACAACCAGAGAATGTCTAATAAGGCGAGAAGTTTCACTTTCAGTACACTTCCGGCTTCTGAACTGATTGCAGTTCCACTCTGATTCCATATGAGGGCGCTCACAGGACGAGTGCAGAATGAATGGAGGTCTATGGCGCTATACACATCAAAATCCACTTTTCTCAGGATATAATTGTTTGTCTAGTAATTTGAATGTTGTATTCGAAAGGAGATGCAAAGAAATTACACATTGCGGGGTGTTAGATTTTTTAGAGTCACTTATTTGCTTTAAAAAGTCTTTTAAAGTGTCAATGACGTCATACACATCGTACGACCAGAGATACTGCTTTACGGCAATCCTTCAGTCACTCTGGTGCTTTCAGCTCTGCACTTTCTTTTCACTCGAGGCATCGACAACACAGCTGACACAGGCAAACACACAACACAGCTGACACAGGCAAACACACACACAGCTGACACAGGCAAACACACGTGCTAGAAGAGTTTTTGTATTGTTTGTTTCTGGTCCCGCTTCAAACCCCACGATGCCATCAAGCGGTATCTCTGGTCGTAATCAGTCCTTCACTGACCAATCAGCGTTCATTAGCAGAATGCTAGCGTGTTATGGGCAACAACAACTCAACCTGTAAGAAATCGAAAGGACATAAGTACTCGTTCATTCAACTTTCGACCTATAACCCATGTTGAACTTGCAAAACCTAGAATCAAATCTGAGATTTCTCAACGGCAATCGGATGAAAGAGACAAATTTAGCCGTCTAGCGCCATAGACTCCCATTCATTTTGCACTCATGGGCGATCGCCCCCAGTGGAACTCTGGTGGAACTACAACCACAATTCGGTACAATAGGACTTAATAGGGAGTGGGCAGGCTCTCCGTAGACGGGCTCTGGTACAACATTATAGTGATCATGAAAAGGAAGTTGCGCTGGTCTCCTATTGTGCCGTATATCCGAGTGAAACGCTTCTGGAACAAGAACTAATGTAGGGCGGGGCCTAATTTAATCCATAGGGAATAGATTGGATGGTTAAATGGTTGTGTTTTTTTATTGGTGGACCTCAGGTGATTGACAGGTTGCCCCGCCCTCGTCATCAGAGAAGAGATGTTGCAAGAGGGAGGGGAAGTTACTCTGATTCAAGATTATTATGAGACACATGACTTTAAAACAATAATGATGTGCACAGAATGATAAATCATTTAGAATCCTGCGATATTTCGTTTAAAAAAAATAAATAAAAAAAATCATTGTCTATTTTTATTTAATTGTGGCGTGTAATTGATTCGGCTCATGTCATCAAAATCTCACTCGGCTTAAAGTTAGAAACCCTGTCACTGTCTGCACAGTCTCTCAGCCTCAGCTCAGACGTCACGCCCACACTCCGTTCACTGAACGTGTTGAAAGTCTGGCTGCACGAGAATACTGTCGATATTTCAAATGCACAAAGTGCATCTTCTTTAATAAGAGATGCACACATTGAGAGGTTGTAATGACAGCAGCTGTGGTTGTTTAAACACCCTTCACGTGTATCCTAGGCTACAGAAATATTTACATCCAAGAAATGATCGTGTCGGTGTTGGTTTGCTGTAAC
>NC_139980.1:1195027-1257527 GCF_963993115.1 Abramis brama | reverse complement strand
GGCAAGCATGCGCATGGCGGCGCTCATTCACGGAAATCTGTGAAGTTTAGCGGAGATTCAAAGCAGCTTTACAATAGTAACAAATTCTGCTGAAAACCAGCTCTAACAAGTCAATAGTGTCATTATACAGCTCAAGTCAGTTCAGTGTTGATTCAGTTCAGTCCCATTACTGTGTAAAATTCATCAATTTTGCAAACATACTGTATACAGTGTATTTGTGCTCATACATGTACGTTTGAACTACACTCCACTGCACACGAACAAGCAAAAACAAATTTTTTCTTGCAAGAGATGTGTGACGTTTTGCATGTTGTGTTCAAGTTTTGTGGTTGCATGTTTAGTTTCTAGAAATGGGGCCAATGTAAAAAAAAAAACTGTAAAGGTGCTATATGTAGAATTCAGAAACGTCTAGGTTACTAATGTAACTCCCATTCCCACGTTAATCGACAGTGACTGACAAATTGGGATGTCGCCTGAGTGCCCAATCACCTTGAAGTGGTAACAGAACGAGCCAATGCACGTTGGCTAGTGAGATTTGCATCGCAAGCCGCATCCCCGCTTCCGGCTGTATAAGGGCTTGCGTGCAATACTCACATCAAGCTTTTGCTTCGGAGCCGAGACGTGTCCTGGCTGTCAGCGAAGGCACAGGAGTTGTGGCGACAGGTATTAATGTCATTAATAACCTAGACGTTCCCTATCAGTCAGTCACGTTCGATGTTAATCGTCAGTGACTGACGAATTGGGATCCCTATGGAAGTCGCCACAACTACTAGCTCCTTCTAGCGCTCTGAGTTTGCCGGCTGGGACAGAGAAGGGGACTGCTTAATCACAAAGATTGTCAATCACTGAGTTCCTTTCACCCTTTACAGTGAGACTGTTGGATAACACTGGGAAAGCTTGCCTATTCCAGTTTTGGAAAGGGATGCTGCGGAGGCCACATCCTGACCAAGCCTTTTCCTTCTGCTGTCCTCCATAGCAGAGAAAGAGCTGTTGCAAAGCCTTGAAACTTTGTGTGTGGTCCACGTACAACACAGGGCGCGAACGGGACACGGGTAACGAACGGGGCAGCACTTGCTAGTTCACCACCTGGTCCCTGAAAGGATTGGTGGGAACTTTGGGCACGTATCCAGGGGTGCCGGGGTCTCGGGGTGACGTGAGACTTAATTAACGACTTAACTGAATTCCAGGCTATTAATAGAAGTTATAGCTGGCTAATAGAAGAGTGCAGCCAGGAGTGCTATCTTAAGGGACAGGATTTTAATCTCCACTTACTGCAAAGGCTCAATGGGTGCTCTCTGTAAGTGCATCAGGACCACGGAGAGGTCCCAAGAGGGAATGAGGGATGGTAGATGGGGATTCAACCTCCCGGCACTTCTCAGGAACCTGACTACCAAGTCGTGTTTCCCTACAGACTTGCCTCGTAGAGGGAGCTCTCGCTAAAGTGATAGTGTCTACTACCGCTGGGGATAGGTCACTTAAACCCTCCGCGTTCCATCCAGAGACCCCACTTGGAGGTTCTACAGATCTTGAGAAAGCAGGTCCTTCCTCAGTGGATTCCGCCATGGAGGGGCTGTCGAGAGGAGCATGAGTTCTGGGAACCAGGTCCGTGTAGGCCAGTAAGACGCAACCATCAAGACCTGCTCCTTGTCCATTTGCTGAGATTTTGGGTACCACTGGCTGTGAGACCAGCGGCGGAACAGAAACAAACAGAAACAAAGGATTCTCCGCCCGGCCCTCCACCGGCTGAATTTGATTTGATTTATTTAATTATATCAAAAATGCCTTACACATGAAACAAAAAGGCATCAAATACAATCGAGGATAAAAACACAATAAAGTCCAGGACGTATTTCCATTGTGGTCCTCAACACATAACATCAGGACAAGACACTTACAGATTGTAATCAATGACATAACATAAAAACATTTTTCTTAAATAGATAAAAATAAAAACGGTAACTGGCCCCTGGTTCTATTCTGCTACCCTCTCTAGTAACCAGTCCTTGATTCTCTTTTTAAAAGAGTTCTTTTCTAAAATGCCCCTATATAGGCAAAGGTTTCTTTCCCTAACACTGTCTTAAATGTATAAGGACAGAGGTCTGATATGCTGCCACGAGTGTAAATATTATTATATTATTATATATATATGATATCTAGGCTAGAGAAACGTCTGTTTCAGGGTTCAATGCACAGTCTCTTTGGTCTAAATTTCTACGCTTTCCTTTTTTTAAACATTTTTTTAGCATGAAATGAAAATTGACGCTATTTACTTTCTTAATCCACCATTTTCCTCACTTCTCCGGCAGCATTGCGGCGAGAGGCTTCCTTTTGGATTACGATTAGTTTTTGTAATCATTGAGACATTGTAACTAACGATAGCGAGCAGTGGAAGCTAGCGGGTGTCATTACAGCCGCAGAAAGCTCAGGGCCATTGTGAAGTGTCTCACCACTGTGGCGAGATCGGTATGCTTAGACATGGCCCTGAGATGGCCCTTACGAAACTACTCAAATGTCACATTACTACAACAAGGCCAAACGAAGAACTCACTTGGCAGTTAGTATGCTGAATGCGATTTTGTTTTTCAGTGCAATCATTTTGTACAGCTCTGTCTTATTTTCATCACTTTCTTGTGGTATAGCTTGACAAGAAGCCTGCTTTTATAGTATTTTTGGTGGAAAACTGCTTCTCATTACGAAACTGGTGAAATGCTATAGCTTTGTATTCACAAAAATTGTATCCATTTTAAAATAAACTGAATTTGTGCACTTTAAAAGCGATCCAAAAGCAGAGCGCCTGCAAAGTGTTTACTGAGAACTGAGTCACTTAAAACACGTTATTGTGAGGTTTATTGTCACTTTACAATACACAGCACAGCTTCATTGGGTGAAAACCATTTCATGTTGGGTTTGAATGTGATAGACCAATGTAAATGCTAAATTAAACTGGTTTGATTAGGGTTTGACTAAACTCTGCAGGACGGTAGATCACCAGGAGACCTATGTTTCAAAATATTGATTTCTGACCATGATTAAGATGCATTTTGACAAATGCACAACTATGACAGTTTTGTAATATTTCACCTGACCAGCAGAGGAATTAATGGAGTTCATTCATCTTTATACTCTTTTAAACTGTAAAGTGTCATATTTTTCTTTCATATTTGCATGCTGGAAAAACACATGCTGCTCCCGTGGCGCTGACGCTGAAATATGCATTAAAAACAACAAACAAAAGCAAGAGTAATGCCACCTTGCAGGAATGTGGAATTAAAATGTGAACTTTGACACTCAAATTTAAAAGATCAGATGGAAGGATGATTTTCCCGTTTTTGTTGAGGTATTTGGGTATTTGGTTTAATTTAGCATTTTCTTGTCAACTAAATTAGTAAAAATAAAAATAGTTAAAAATTAACATTAATTAAATGTTTTATATTACGGTATGCATTTTTGAAGCTGTTCTGTGTGTAAAGGGAAGACGTGGCACCAATGCACCAAATTTTATTTTAAAATGAATAATATAGGTTTATTGAAAGACTTTTGTTAAAAGCTAGATTAGTGGTTTTCAATAGGCAGTACAACACAGTGCTGTTTGGATTATATCTTTTCGATGCACCCTCTTGTGGAGGGTTGATATACAAACCGGGTGTTCGCTGACCTACTGCAATAGCCAGGATTTCCACTGTCTTGAAAAAACTGGATATATGACGAAGTCTATTTTTCAAAATCTGAATTCTAGAACTGGAAAAGTCATGTAAATTAATAAAATCATATAATTATTTGGCCATTTTTATAATGAATACATTTGTCTAGTTTTGCCAAGGTCTGGAATATTTTGTCAGGAAAAATCCTTAATGCTGGGCAAATGGGCACCTGCAGTATACACCATTTTGTCAAAAGTCCCCATGAAATCAGATTTTTTTCAAGTTCTATCAAGTTCTTTTGGCTTTTAGTATGAATATGTTTGCCTTAAGCCAAAACAATGACAGCATTTGCATTTAGAAGAAATATGCATTCAAAACTTACAGTCTCTCAGTTCCACCAATGTGGATCAATGACTTTGATGACCTCAGGTTCTCATCAGATTTTCTGTCCAATCAAATGCTCTCTAGAATCTAAAGCTCCTCCCCCTACATTATAAATAGACTCTGAATCTGCGACTGAATTCGGTCATTTGTTCACACATTTACTATTTTCTGCATTGTAAATGGCACATAGTGCACTATATAGGGGATATGCTTTCCGGGGCGAATGAAGTCTGGTTTTGCATTGTGTGTGTGTGTGTGTGTGTGTGTGTGATGCGTGAACCTCCTCAGCGTGCACACAGTCTGCTCCAGTCCAGAGACGATAGCACAGAGCAGATCACATGCGCCAGTCGCCGCTGACCAGAAACCGTATTGTAAAAATTGTCTTGCTTTTTGAAGGCCATCCACTACACAGAAGCTCTTTCTCGGTGCTCTAGTGAGCGAATGAGAAGGTCTTTTGTTCCTGCAGCGGTCAGATATTTCAACGAACACTGTTAATTGTTAAACATTATTTTTACAGTTTTTGTATTCTGCACTTTTGAATTGTGAAACTGAATCTTTTTCTAATCATGTCTCACTGGTTCTTAATCAGGTTTTAATGATCTCTTAATGCAGAATTATTTATCTGTCTGTTAGTTGTGTGTTGTGTTTGTTGGCTGTATGGTCTAAGTTGGTGGCAAACCAGTTTCTCTATCGGGAAAGTTTTTCTAATCTAATTCTAATCTAATCTAATAGGCCCCGCCCTGTCTTTAATCAAAACATATGTTGTGAGCACTGATTGATATACAAGGTGAAATGAGAAAAGTGGAATAATAAGATAGAATGACCAGACTCCATGTATTTATTTCCATGTTTATTTATTTATACTTGTATGAGATATATATTTTTTATATAAGATAAACATACATTTACATGATAAAGGTACTGCATGAAATCCATCCTAATTCAGTAAATCTGAAGCAGGGAATGTGTGTGTGTGTGTATCGATAAAGAGATAACAAGTGATTGTGAATGTCTTTTGGATCACATGTTTGATGATTAGATGTTTGAAGCTGCTGATAAACTCACAGGCTATTAGAAACGGCTCATTGAGAGTTAAGCATTCTTTAGAGGAAAGTACCCGTTTCCAGACTGTAGCCGACAACAGAAGACTGTTGGCTATATGATCACATAATGTGTGCTTTTGTTCTAATATTTGCTTATATAATCTCCACCTCTTCTATCCCCAAGCTTCCAACTCTGTGAACATTTTATTTTCACAGCTTTGTTGCCTTTTAGCAGAATAACTTTGTGTATGTATTGCACCACTCGCCTTGTGTCGTACACCAACAATCATTGACTTCACAAGCGTCATACTCTTGAATTATAACTACAACACCATACTAGGACCAGCTGATTACATGGCCTTGGGCACCACCTGTTTAGTGCTGATTAAAATGAATTTGCATATAATTAGATGTGAAGCTAATAAAGATTCGATTCGATTAAAATACAGTGAAAATTTAATGCGAACAATGGAGATGAAAATCCCAATGGAAGTAGTCAAATACAATGCTTTATCTTTGTCTTGTCTCCTCCCTAATGATTTTATAGTGGACTGACCATTTGATTTTTTTGTAAATTCATCAAGTCATTAATTTATTAGATGAGGTTGGAAGACATTCCTCTCTTCTCAACCTTCCACCCTTTTCTCTCTCTGCCCCCTGCCACAGATATTTGATGAGTTACCCAAAGAGTCAACATCAGAAGAGTCAATATCTCTTCCTAAACTCAGAATGAGTGGGTGTGCTCAGAGGGATCAACTTCAACCGAGGGGATCTTATTTGTTCTGTGTGTTTTGACATTAAGCCATCACTTTAGTCATCAATTGCTCTGACTGACTGATCAAAAATGAACACTAGACAAAAGCTTACCTCTTATGCCTGTAAACTCTTTTGGCTTTTTCATTTGCTGAAATATGCAAGATAGAGACATGCAGCCAAAAAAGAATGTAATTACTTTTTCAGCAATACAAATATAAATATGTAACAGCATAGCCTGAATATTTTTTACAATCTACAGGCGCAGGTGGCTATTGGCACTGCATGAAATAAGATCCCTTTGTGCTACAGATGTTAATGCTGTATTAAAGAAAGCTACTTGTAGATACAAAACTTTGAAACCAACCAAAGGTAAATCAGATATATGACAATGTTCTTACAGGGAAGGCCAAAACATTCCTAATGTCTGCTACAAAAAGGGATATTTTTGCCAGATCATGCTGGAATAAATCTTATGGTTCTGTCATGACAGCTCTCAGGAGATTGGTATGGTAATAGAGATTGACATGGTAATGGATATGGCAATGTTAAAGTGAACCCCCGTATTAAGACTTGTATGGCTTAATATAATGTAAATGATGTCTCTTACTGAAATATTAAGTAGATAACCCATAAAAGATTTATGTTATTTAATAATTTATACATATTTTGCACAACGTGGGCACCATTTTAGGTGCGCAGTGCATTCTGTGTCGATGACATCAAATGGTTGCACTCTATGAGCTACTGGCGCTACCTGTTGCTATTTTTACCTCAACACAACTCGGAATATAAAATACTGATACGATGCCACATTGTACGGCTATTGGTTGTAATTTTAATCTTAGTCAGTTGTCTCCCTAAGTCCAGTAGCCAAGCCTCCACCCTGGCTCCTCCCACCTTAATCTCCACCCTGGCTCCTCCCACCTTAATCTCCACCCTAGCCCCTCCCACCTTACTCTCCACCCTAGCTCCTCCCACCTTAATCTCCGCCCTGGCTCCTCCCACCTTAATCTCCACCCTGGCTCCTCCCACCTTATCTCCGCCCTGGCTCCTCCCACCTTAAGCTCTGCCTGGCTCCTCCCACCTTAATCTCTGCCTTGACCCCTCTTGCCCTCTGTTCCTGCCCTACGTCCCCCACCTACGCCCCTTCCCGCCCTCCTCTGTTGGACTTTGTGTTATTATTGAGGCGTGAGGATGCACCTTCTTGATGGGGGATATATGTCAGGGTTATGTTCAGTTTTCCTGTGTTTTGTACGTTTCCTTTGTTCTAGTTTTCCCACCAGTGTTAATTACCATGTTTGTTGCCTTGCTTACTAATTCAGTTACACCTCAGGTTCATTTCATTGTTTGTTTTTGTTGTGTTTCTAAATCCTGTTTCTTTCAGTTCTCATTATACCCCGGTTGCTCTGTTCTTGTGCCCTGAGGTTTAGGTTTTTTAGTTCTTTGTTAAATAAAAACTTTATAATGCTGCACTTAGATCCTTTCCACACCTTTTATTTCAACTGGACTGTGACAATTGAAGCATCTGTGTCAGATTGTTAGGTTTTATTTATTTATTGTGATTTAATTTAAGCATTTATATGTTTTAATATTCATTTCAATGCATTTATAAATACTGTGATTTAAAGTGTCTTAATGACTCTGAAATAAAATGTTTAATAAAAGACAATACAGAGCACCGCTTGAGTAACCACTAACACTTGTCTCTCTCTCATTTATTAAGTTAAGTTTTTCACTTCTTACAGTCCCCCCGACTGCCCAGGACCTGTAACAATTTTTTTGTTTTAAATTATATATATATATATTTTTACAAAAACTATACTTGTACCCTGCAGAGAGAAGAGCAATGAGTCTCGGGGATGTGTATAAAACACTTTCACCATTCCAATGACAGTTACATTTACAATGGGAAACTTCTGTCTGAAAACTGTAATTCACCATCTTTCTTAGCAATTATTAGGTCTCTCTTTGACCTAATAATTTAGCCTATAGTATACTTGTGAAATTACACATTGTTTTTGGTTTCATGCTAAACATCCTAGTTCATAGTTCATATACAGTAGGGATACTAAACATTTCAGACATGCTCTTTCCTAGCACTAAGATTGCCATGCTAGTAAACTGATACACAATATCTCTTAGATTTGACAAAATCATTTTTTGTTTAGTTGGGTTTTTTTTTTTGGTCAGCAGACTTGGTCACCCCTTGGCTGTCAAAATCACATTGCCAGACTTGTAAATATGCAGTCATTCTTGACTAATGCTTCAGTGTTTTATTTATAGAATCAAACTTTCAGAGAATGATTTTATCATTGATTTCAAACATTTGCATTTACAATGGTGGAGGGATCAAGACATGGAGAGATCTTTTTAAACAAAGCTCCATTATGCTATGATTTGTGTTACATTGTAATATTGATTCATTGTTCTCTTTTTCTTGTGTATCTCATAATTATGCAGCTATCATGACTTTGTTTTGCTTGCTCTGTGTATAAAGCAAGACAAGGGTAGCATTTAAAAAACAGTTGAAAAGATTCACAATAGCCCCAACAGTGCTTAAACCAGCATTCAGCAAACAAATTCCCTTACACCTAGAGATGGACTGAGACAGATATCAAAGATAAGACGTTTGAATCAAGTGGGGAGACTCGAGCTTACTTAAACACTTGTTTATTTCTTTATTTGCAGGCTTGCATTGTCACAGCAATGATTGCCACGGGTGGGGTGATCACGGGGCTCGCAGCATTGAAAAGACAAGACTCCACCCGCTCTCAGTATCATCTGCCAATCCAGAGCCCAGGCCCTGCTCCTGAGAAGAAATGCACCAAGCGTAAACCTAGAGCTGATGTGGTGGTAGTGAGAGGGAAGATCAGACTGTATTCGGCCTCAGGATTCTTCCTGGTTTTGGGAGTGCTGATCCTCATGGCAGGCATTGCAATGGCTGTTCTTGGATACTGGCCTCATAAGGACCCCCAGAAGGCACCAGAAAGCAAGTTGTCCAGGAACGATACGCAGGTTGGCCAAGAGCAGGTGGGCTCCATTGCGCAATTCTTGGAGAAGCACCTGCATTCCGAGAAGATGAAGATGTTGGGTCCTTTCACTATGGGAATTGGGATTTTTATCTTCATCTGTGCTAATGCTATCTTACATGAGAACAGGGATCGTGAGACAAAGATTATCCACATGAAGGACATGTACTCGACCGTCATAGACATTCACAGCCTACGGATTAAGGAGCAGAAGTGGACGAATGGGGCCTACATGGGTCCCTACACAGACACAGAGATCCGTTCCTTCGGTCTGGATGGCCAGTTTGCCTCACGGCTCGCAGCAAACACTCTAATGTCCTTCTCCGGTCTGGATGGTGACGTCCGGTTCTCCCACAGGACCAGCTCGGCTGAGGATGACGAGGGTCTAATGAGTGAGGCCCGAGGTGGCTTTGGCCTGTTGTCGCCTACTTACAAGGACCGTTCTGAATGTATCTTTGGGTTCCATGATGAGGGTGGTCGTCGATGGGAGGACAAGCGTGGCGCTCTCAAGAAATGCCAAACACGCTCCATCGTTTCCTCTTCCATCAGCGCCTTCACACTGCCCGTCATCAAACTCAACAACTGTGTCATTGATGAGCCTGACATTGATAGCATCACGGAGGACTTCGAGCAGAACAGGGTCCACTCCAGACCTCCGTCATTGGAGTCGTTAACAGTACCTGTTCCCTATGTCGCCAAAGCTTTCAAGCCTCCGGGCGCCCTGCTGCTCCGGAGCAACTCAGCCACCGAATCCCCTACCTCCACATCTTCCCATTCCTCACTGTCTCCTGGGTCCACCAGTGGTAGGTTCCTGTCACCTGGAGCTGCGCGTAAAGACTTCGGCTCCAATAGCTCCCTCCACATTTTGTCAGCCCATTCCAAATCTCTGGATTTAGAGAGAGCGCCCACAATGCTGACTGTCCAGCCCGAACAGAGGAAACACCCTAGTTGGCCCAGATTGGACCGCAGTAATAGTAAAGGATACACTAAACTGGAGGACAAAGAGGACCCTATGGACAGGCTTTTAGTGCCCCCAGTGGCCGTGAAGAAGGACTACACTAAAAAGGAGAAACTTCTTATGATCTCCAGGTCTCACAATAACTTGAGCTTTGAGCATGATGAATTTATGAGCAACTGTCTGAAGAGAGGCACCTCAGAGACCAGATTTTAAAACTGAGCTAGCGTCAAATGTCAATCCATGGGCTTTTGGCCTCCACAGTCCAGCTGCAATATAGAAAACAGTTATTGAAAATTATTTTTTAAATTTACAGATAAAAATCACAAGGCCCTTGAACAGAAAGCTTAAGCAGTTCTGCTGCTTTTTTTGTTTTGTTCTTCACTGGATTTTCAAAATGATATTTCACCCAGAATTTGAAACACAAAAAGTGAGCCGTAATGCTAAATAAAAGTATGGGTAGAGCTAATAATGCAGTAAACAACAGTTTAGTGCAACTTGTTCAAGTATGTTTGTATTGTTTTTGTTATCATTCAGACAGGATCTATTGTCTGTTTGAGTACTACAGTATGTGTGTTGTACCAGCACTGCTAGTTATTTTACTTTAAATAATTTATTGTTTAAAACACACACACTGATATTTTTGAAGAGAACTCATCAATGTATAATTTACTTGTTTCTCAGAATAAACACAACCTTTCCAGATAACGTCCTGTTTTGACTACTTTTATTTGAATGGTTTGGGGTTTTTTGTCCTTTTTGGAGCATGACAGACATCATCACTATGAACTGTGCTTGTATAAAACAGCTGTATGAAGATTTTGCTGACTTTCTTTTGCGATCTACTGGAAAAGAAATGGCATATAGGTTTGGAACGACATAAAGCTATATAATGAGATTTAAGTCTCATGGTTTAATTTACAATGCAAAAAAAATTATTGTAACTATAGTTTCCTTTCGTGGTCACTACGAGTTATGTCGTGACGATGAATGGGGTTTTGCTTAGAAAGCCTCTCACCTTCGAGAATACAAAACGAGCCAATGGCAAGAAAATGCCATGGGTCTGTGGAATTTGCATAGCGTAACTCTGCCCCACCTCGTGGGTATATAAGGAAGTACGCTGGCAACATGCAGTTGTGTTTTCGCTTCAGAGCCAAGAGTTTTCTTCACTCCCACAAGCCATTCTGAATTATCTTCGTTCTACGAGACGAGAGGCTCTCCAGTGTGTTGGTGCAACGGCGCGAGTCCCTTCTGCCACACCCCAATCTATCTCTTCCTCGAGAGGGGATACTTTGGCTGGTGGCCAGGGTGATCTGAGGGTTACAGTGTGGCATAACAACCGGCGAGTCTTCCTCGGGCCTTTCTTGCATGATCCCTGGGCCAGGTGATGTCCACATGTGTGGTCCAGGAACGCCATTAGGGCTCAACCAGACTGATGTGCGGGAGTCTGAGAACTCATTTTCTCAGCTCCTCCATGTCCCAGACTGGGCTCTTAGACGGTGTGGTTGAGGACCGCACCCAACAGTTTTCGACCGCCCAAAAGCAGACTGAGGCCCTTCTGCACCGACGGTCATCCGTACGTTCGGTCTCCTTAGTCTGCTTCCTCGGTCTCCGCCCCTTAGCCGGCCAAACGCCAGGCTAAGCAGCACTCCTGAGATGGGCAGCTTGGAGTTAGGGCTCAGTTCTTCTCAGGAGCAGGTAGCAGGACCACTCCTTCCCCCGGTGGAGAATCTTTTGTTTTCTAAGAACTGATGCCCCTTCCTCCGAGCCCCAAGAGGCCGTGGATGGCAGTGTACGATGCTCTGCCTCGCCACTCTCGTCCCCTTCTGTCACCAGACCCCTGTCAGAGCAGGCATCCGTGGAACGCTGGTCCTTCCCTGGCCTACTCTGTCAGGACGCGGCTTATGACCGTGCCCCCACACCAGGACACTACACCTCCCATGTCTGGGCCGGTCATTCCGCCTCGCTGCCCCATCGAGGGAACACCATGGTCGGTGGCAATGCCCCTGTCATGCGTACAGAGATCGCCACCCTACTGGCGAAGGGTGCGATCGAGACTATCCCTCCAGCCAAAATGAAGTCTGGCTTCTACAGCCCCTACTTTGTACCCAAGAAAACCGGTGTGTTACGGCCAATCCTGGACCTGCGCGTCTTGAACCAATCCCTTCACAGGCTTCCGTTCAGGATGTTGACAGCGAAATGCATTTTCAGCTTACGAGCGAGCGCGCGCAGTCACTGCTGACTTGCCTGAGACAGTTCAAGGGCAAGAGTGCGGTTACACTGAAGTTATTTCGTAGGCTCCTGGGGCATATGGCATCCACAGCTGCAGCAAGCCGCTCGAGTTGCTTCATATGAGACCGATTCAGCTCTGGCTTTGTGATCGAGTCCCGAGGTGGGCATGGCAACTAGGCACGCTCCGAGTACCAGTAACTCCGACCTACCATCAGACCTTCACCCCGTGGACGAACCTCAGCTTTGTAGTACTCTTTGCAACAGCCCCTCCCTGGCCAATTCCTCTGAAGAAGGACCTCCTTTCTCAGAGACGGGGCACCCTCTGGCACTCTCGTTCCGATCTATGGAACCTACATGTGTGGCTTCTGGATGGGACGAGGCAGATTTGAGTCCAGATAATACTTCCGAATGTCACAATGTGAAATATTAGCATAATGCCGCCCAAAGGCATACGCAAAGAAAGATGTTCATGTTGTGGAAACACTGTGTGTTTGGATGCGAAAGCAAAACCGCATTTTTTGAAAAACCCGCTAATTGATTGGCAGATGGCAGCACAATGACGTCACATGGAGCGCCCGTGAGTATAAAAGGGTTCCTGCCTTAGACATCATTAGCTTACTGTCTGAAGGAGATACAGAGGCATGCCTGAAGCATGGCAACGAGATGTAGCGTCTCGTTCCCTCACAGGGAACCGGGGTTTTATTCATAACCCTAGACGTCCCCTCTCAAGGGAACTCAACGCTGTGTGATAACATTGATGCTATGGAAAAGTTAATACCCACTTCGCCATGCTGAACAAGTGCCTGCTTCACTAAGCTGTGAAGATATGCACAATCAAGGACTGGAAAGTCTGTCAGGCGCATCATCATGATCTCTTGAGGAAGAGCATTATTAATAGCAACCCATACCCAGGGGAGCCTATAAACCCCACTTTTTCACCCAATAATGATTGGGGAGGGCCGAGCTCTAACCTTTAGCCTCATTGGCACATGGTTGCCTATTCACAGGACAGAGAGTAGGCCACCACAGCGTAATGCCACTTTTAGTCTTCACACTCCTCACAGACCCTAGAAACGTGTTACATACTTTATACATACATACTTTATACTCACAGGCTCTCCATGTGATGTCATAGGGCTGCCATCTACCAATCAATTGCCGTGTTTCCACACATGCTTCAGACACCGGTCACACCTGGGTGCATTCCCATAGCGTCAACGTTATGACGCAGCATTGAGTTCCCTTGAAAGGAAACCGTTATAACATTGTATCGGAAAGGTAAGACAGAAACAAAATAAAAACGTACCTCTGTGAAACATTCTGCTTAAGTCGTGCTTGCAAAGATGGTTCCAATCAATCTGCTTGATCATCCGGATTTTCATAATCTGACTCGGGCTTGAACTGATACGGTAATACAGACGACATTATTATGAACTGTGTGTTTACAGTTGCTTTAGAAGTCTAGGAAGCGGAAGTTTGCGATTATGGTAAGGGGCATTACATTTCCAACACACACTTTAGGTGTTTGGCCAATCACAGCACACTGGGTCAGCTGGCCAATCAGAGCACTCTGAGCTTTTCGGAAGGAATGGCTTTGTAGAAATCAGAGCATTTCAGAGAATAGAGGAGCTACAATAATGTACAGTATGTGAAAAATAATGTGTTTTTTGAACTTCAAACCATGTTAAACTATTTTATTACACCCTATTAACAAACATTTTAAATAATCAAAAACTTTTAAAACAGCATCATTTAACTCCTTTTTTCACCCCACAATTTATCAGCATGTATGTTTCTTGGGAATTCAGTCTATGGCACTGCTATTGCTAGCACCATGCAAGGAAATATAATTTCTATTTTCACTTGTTGTGTTATGAAAGAAAATGAGCAAACTAAATTCTGAATATAGTATTTGATTAAATTGTATGTTACTAAAAACTCACATGTGGTTTTAACCTGTACCTTTTTATTTTTTAAGCAGTCCAACATTCAGTGTTGGTCATCCCGCACATCACTGCACATTTTTCTCCATGACCTTGCTGTAAAAAGACCAGACAGCAGCCCCCAAAATGCATTGAATATTTGAGAAAAAACAAACAAACAAAAACTTCCTTATTTTATTAGCCCTAAATTCCTTGCATGCTCATGTTTGCTGAGAGTAACAGGCCCACTGTCAATGTGAAAGTGCCTGTGAGAAGAGCAAGCAGCTCTTGTGTGGTCATCTGGGGCAGATCTAGGAGGATCACTGAAAGTACTGCCAAATTCTGCTTCCAGTCAGATAAGATCCATCTGGAGTAATATGACCAGTCAGGGTGTTTCCATGGAAATCAAAGGATACTCCACATTACAGCTTATGTTTGGTAATATTCTCCAGGATACAGCCACACATATATCCACATTTTGTTATTGCTTGATGTTAGTGTATCAGAACATAACACACTTACTGTGGTGTTACAAGTTCACATTCAATGTTCTGCATGAATATTCAACAAACTCTTTGGAAACAGCTGTGATAACAACAAGGTTATTTTCAAGGGTTATTTAGAGAAGTGTTGCTTAATCATGGTCCCGGAGCGACCCAGACACTACACGTGTTGTACGTGTCCCTTATTGGACACACCGAATTCAAACATCTAATAATGAGCAGGATTAGGGTTTTCCAGGACCAGCATTTGGAAACTCTGCACTAGAGCTCAACTAATGCCTGCCATGCTGAATTTACATACGTTATATTCAAAGTATGATTATTACAAACACTTGGATTTTAACATTTTTAAAAAAATTTAACATTTTATTCTTATTTAGAGTCTTTATTTTTATTGCGCCATGTCAAATTTCGGCTAATTTGATATTGTATATCATGTATCATCAAACCATTTACAGCCAAATGTGACAGCAATTAAAATTAATAATGAGCTAATGAAAAAATTATTTCATTAGCATTTCTGTAATGTCATCCTTTGACGTTTTTCTTTTAACTACTATAATTAGAGTTGTCTCTTGGAGAGAAGAAGCTTTATTTGCCTGCGTGTCTCATTAAGGTCCTGTCTTACCGACACCTGCTGTGAATGGGGTTACAGAATCTCACCATAGCAACACACGAACCCCTGCCAGTTAGCAAAGTGACGTCAAAGGCCCTTCACAATGGAAACACTGCAAAGGACAACTTGGACATCTGGACAGACTCAGGGTTCATCACAGAGGAAACATTTCATATCATTAATTCCTTGTAGCAATCCAGCATTTGTAATTCTATCTATAAACATTTGGTTGATATATCTATACATATTGTACAAATATTTAGTCTGCATCTATTTGTGATGACTCTCAAAAATGTTTTTTTTTTTTTTTCTCTAAAAAGTCTAAGCTATGAAAATGGACATAATCTATCTCCTGAAAATGGTAAAAAGCTCTCATGTCAAAGCATTTAAAATAATGTTTTTTTTGTGACATGGCACACTCTGTAACCTCACTAATTTGGTGGACTGAAATAAGTATGACACAAAAAAACTGTATTTCATGACAAAAATCAGTTACTTTAATGCATTTCCACACAGAAAGACATTCCAAGTTAGCACTTCATGCAAACACATGTCTGAGATCATACTTTTGTCCTGAATCATAATTAATATTTCAAATGCTGAAAATCCCCAAAACAGGAACAAGATCCAGGACAGGTCCAAATCCACTGAGAGTATAAATCCCTATCACGCCACCGTTTCAATATTTTATCTCTGTGTAAATATTTCAAGCTGAAAGCACTCCTGTTTGAGCAAGTCTCTTATGAATTCTGAGCATATTATGCATGTACACGCACAAACATACTGTTACGTCCCCTTTGTGTCTAGGGGCAGTAGGGGCATAGCATTTAAAAAATGTACCAAGTTACCAACGAGAACAAAAGAGCAAGAATGTAAGAGATTTGGTTCAAAAGAAAATCAATTAAACAACAAAACTCCTTACTACGGACTTCCTTACTAACCCAACATGGGAGAAAAAATGTTTAGCAAAGAAAATGGCACCCACCTCCCCACTGCTTCTGCAATCAATAAGAATGAGGCTACAACACATCAGCTTTGTTGACAGGACAGCAGGACAGCAGGACAGTGGCCCATCCCAGCGTTCAGAAGATGGCTGCCCTCCTGCCCTCCTATCCTACTAATTTAGCAGTCTCTTACAACATACAGAATTTAGTGGGTCTCACGGGTGGCACCAAATTAATATAGTGAGTTTTGGTCATGTCACTTAAGGTGAATGTTGAGAGAGTCAGATGATGCTGTGTCTGCGGGGCACCGGGCAAAGGAGTTTCACCTTGACAGTAAAGTACAATTAGGGAAGAATTTTGAATAAAGAAGAATTATATTAATTGGAGGGATTTTGTCATCTGACCAATCACAGGGATGTGATTTTTCTGTATTTATACAGATGTTACGTATTGAAAAGAATGACCAATGTGAATCGCATAATTGAGAGAAAACAGCTGGTTACTGTATGATGATTTAAATTGCTAAATGGATTTAAACATTTACTAAATAAACTGCAATATGTTAGGTTTTCTAATGCATTTATGTCATGCACAGATTGCTTCTGACAGAGCTGCACGAGCTCATGGCTCAATCTGCAGGACAGCGTTAGCACGTTAGCCAGGGTTCAAAGTGCCAAATGAGAGTAAAAATCGGCCTTGAACCGCTGTTTCTCGCAAGTTGCCCGGTAATTTTTTATGAGTTTTGACAATGCTTGGTTGTGAGAATGTGTTATGGCTTAGTGCGATCATCAAATCACAATGGTTGTGATGCATGCGCTGCATGTTTCAGCGTAAAGCACAGCACTGTGTTCATTTTCAGGTTTGATTCACAGTAAATGCAGTATGCATTTGGAGCAAATGCAGAGGAGGAGGAGAAGGAGGAGGAGAAGGAGAAGGGAGGAGGAGGAGAAGGAGAAGGGAGGAGGAGAAGGAGGAGGAGGAGAAGGAGGAGGAGAAGGAAGAGAAGGAGTAGGAGGAGAAGGTCGAGGAGGAGGAGGAGGAGGAGGAGGAGAAGGAGAAGGAGAAGAAGGAGGAGAAGGAAGAGAAGGAAGAGAAGGAGGAGGAGGAGAAGGAGAAGGTCGAGGAGGAGGAGGAGAAGGAGAAGGAGAAGGAGAAGGAGGAGGAGAAGGAGAAGGAGGAGGAGAAGGAGGAGAAGGAGAAGGAGGAGGAGGAGAAGGGAGGCGAAGGAGGAGGAGAAGGAGAAGGAGAAGGAGAAGGAGGAGGAGGAGGAGGAGGAGGAGAAGGAGGAGAAGAAGAAAGAGGAGGAGGAGAAGGAGAAGGAGAAGGAGGAGGAGAAGGAGAAGGAGAAGGAGGAGGAGAAGGAGGAGGAGGAGAAGGGGGAGGAGAAGGGGGAGGAGAAGGAGGAGGAGAAGGAGAAGGAGAAGGAGGAGAAGGGGAGGAGGAGAAGGGAGGAGAAGGGAGGGGGAGGAGGAGAAGGGAGGAGAAGGGAGGGGGAGGAGGAGAAGGGAGGAGAAGGGAGGAGGAGGAGGAGGAGGAGAAGGAGAAGAAGGAGGAGGAGAAGGAGAAGAAGGAGGAGGAGAAGGAGGAGGAGAAGGAGAAGGAGAAGAAGGAGGAGGAGGGGAGAAGGAGAAGAAGGAGGAGGAGGAGGAGGAGGAGGAGAAGGGAGGAGGAGGAGGAGGAGGAGGAGGAGGAGGAGGAGGAGGAGGAGGAGGAGAAGGAGAAGGAGAAGGAGGAGGAGAAGGAGAAGGAGAAGGAGGAGGAGGGACATCTCATAATGTCCTTCAAACTGAGTGGCTTATCACTGAGAAACGTCCTGCTCGAGTCATCCTTGCGATGGAGGTTCGGGTTGAATAACTAGTTCTTCCAGTGTTTCATTATTGGACTCGTGCTAGAATTGATATGGTAAAATCAACGGCATTTTTCATTACTGTATTTAGCTTACGGTGTAGAAAGCCTCAGGACAGCTGCCGCTGTTATGGCAATGGGCGTTTTTGTTTTCGACATGCACGCTGTACATGGTAAACCAATCACAACAGACTGAGCTTTCTGGCCAATCAGAGCTGAGTATCTCGCGGAAAGGAGGGATTGAGAGAGATTGATTCATCTGACAAGTCGTTTGAGAATCATTGAAAATGTGGTGATGTGCAAATGTATATTATGAGAAAATGAAACAGTTTTTTGACCTTTGATGCATGTAAACCTGTTGTAGGAGACTCCAAAACAACATTAGGAAACTTTAAAATAGCATTTTGCATTTAATAGCATTTAATAATCGCATTTTGATACAAGGGACTGCGTTTTGTGTTTTTGACACAAAACTCAAAGTAGACACAGACTGACATGCTCTTACATGAAAATAGTCTGTTAAGGATTTATGCATTTAAAATATCAGACAGAGTTCACAAGCCACTAACACCCTTGAATCAGTACATGGCTCAAAAAATATCAGTTATAGCAACTTGAATAGTATGACATTTAACTTTACAAAAACAAAAGTGTTTGTTATTGTATTTAGTGTTAATGTTTTCCTTTTACTCGTTCTTCATCATCTTATTATCATTAATTATTATTTAACTTCATTGTTTCACCATGTACAAGAGTTTGAATCCTCTCTTAACCCAATCAGATATTTGTACAGCATCAGAATGAAGCTTCTTCCATCTCTCCCTATCTGTCCTCTTCATCAGACTTTCTCTCTTTCTCATCTCTCTGTTTTTCCACCCATCCTATCACCTTCACTCTTTACCTCTCCAGACACCACTCTCACCTCTGACATGATGAAAGTGGAGTATCATCACACTGAGTGAAACAGCTGCTGCCTGTAATTTGGGGAAATTGGTTTTAAAAATTGAAATTGCTTCATGACTGAGTGTAAAGAGGATTAAATGTGTGATTCTAGTAACTCTCTCCTAGGCTCATCCTTTAAGTGCTATTCTCTTGTGACGTCTATCGATGGACCACAGGAATGTTGCAGGAATTTTAATGAGTGTTCTTGCGTCCTCGAGGCAAACACAACATGTCAACATCCCCCCCCCCTCTTCTCTCACACCATTCCTAGTGGACATTTGTTCATGAACGCTATTGATGATAATATAATTGTAACGTGTAAGCAGGGATGAGGCAGAGAGGGAATACAGATGCAAGCACAAGTTTTAATAGACAAACATAAATGCAAAATAATCCAGGAACAAAGGTAAAATCCATAAAGAGAAGGCAGGAGAACAACGACAGGAATACACAAACAGCAGTAACGACCGACAAACAACAACTGAAGCACAGAGGTTTAAATAGACTGGTTAACAAGGGGCTGACGTGGGGCAGGTGTTGGTGATTGATGTCATGGGAACTAATGAGGGTAACTATGGTGACAAACAAGGTACAAGGCAAAACAGGAACCAAACACAGGAAGTGAACACAGAAACAATGACGCCTCCACGCCTGTGTCTTCAGACAAGATGGCCGCCGCCATGCCTGACCCCCTGAACTGACGGCGCCTCCCCGGCCCCCTGAACTGTCGGCGCCTCCCCGGCCCCCTGAACTGACGGCGCCTCCCCGGCCCCCTGAACTGACGGCGCCTCCCCGGCCCCCTGAACTGTCGGCGCCTCCCCGGCCCCCTGAACTGACGGCGCCTCCCCGGCCCCCTGAACTGACGGCGCCTCCCCGGCCCCCTGAAATGTCGGCGCCTCCCTGGATGGCCTCCATCCATCTCTCTGTCCAAGTACACATGATGCAAAACATAATCACATACAGCATTTAAAGGGTTAAACAGACTCTGTGCTATAAAGACGAGGAAAACACCACAGAATAATCTGTGCCAGATTAACCACCTACTTCATTGGTCCTTGAAACAACATCACTAAAGAGTGTGCATTAATCAAGGTATCTAATATCCTCCACACACGGAGGAGTCTCGCTGCTGAAGAGCTCTCTGCTACTCACTTACACCACAATAAATCACATCAACACAGCAGTTTGCATCTATACCACATCAGAAAGAGCGGCGCAGCTTGTTGGTAGATGATCTTATCTCAAAACAACAGTTGCGCATTCAATTAAAAATAGGACTTACGGTAATAGTTTTGGGTTAAACTGAGAAAAGGAATCTCATTTGTTTTACAAGTCCCTTGACGGCTCTAAACACTTGATCATGTTTGTCTCAGACTGTTTAAGTGATGAGAATGAGAAAACATCCTTTTTAACAGAGAAGGAAACGCAGTTTAAGAATTCCAGTAATTGCCCTCACAAAAAACGGTGCTGTAACCCTTGGCAACCCAATGCTGTTATTATGTGCGTATCAAGCCATTGTCTGCTAGAGCAACCGCTGCCACAGTGAATCTCAGAACCAGAGGACAGGATCTTATAACAGAACACCACTGTAATTTCAGCTGCTCTGCCTCACTTTGCTATGACACCATAAACAATGTTAAATCCCAAGACATTTTAAAAATAACTGGGAGCACACCAAAAATTTACATTTCTAAAAAAAGCCCCTATTTTTAGCGCAATTTTCCAACGGACAAAATTGCGATTGTTAACTCATGATTTCTGTGCGCACCAATCTTGCACTTCTATCTCCTCCTCAACCAGACCACCTAGAGACTTCGGGTTTTCGGCATTATGTTAAGGAAGGTCTAATCTCGGGAACGCACACAAAAAAAACAAAAAAAAAACATAAAAAGATTTACTATCTCTTAGTGCTGTGATCCCATGACGTCAGAAAATTGCGCTAAAACACTCACTGAGTTTTTATTACTTGTTTTTACTTATTTTCCTGTGAGCAGTGTAGGAATTACAACAGAGTGAGTTAGAAAAACACAGTAGTCCAGAAACAACAAACATACTGTATTGCAATTTCAGAGCTAACAAAATGAATACCTGTTTCAGCTATCACTATTCAACTTCATTATTTCAAGTTTCTCTAGGTATTGTTTTTATGTCATATTGTAATATAATCCATCATATTTTAGTGGTGGGACATTTCACTGATGATTTTATGATTTCATTTAAAACAACAGAAGTCTACCAAAGTGCTGTACATCCAGAATCATAAAGTAAATAACAACAAAGGACACAAAACAAAACACACAGCTCTCAAACTGAATTATATGCCAAAGAATAAAAATATGTTTTTAGACCAGAGTTTTTGAGCCAGCCTCACCAACAATGGTAAATTATTCCATAGTTTAGGGGCAGCAACTGCAAAGACCCGATCTCCCCTAAGCTTCAGCCTTGCTCTAGAGACATCCAGGAGTATGCAATCTGCCGACCTAAGGGACCCGATGGGACATGTGTTTGTATAAGGTCAGAAAGGTAGGTCAGGGCTAGACCATGTAAGGATTTATAAGCAATTACTAAATCTTTCAAATCAATCCTAAAACGCACTGGAACCTAGTGAAGGGAGGCCAGTATAGGAGAAATGTGATCATGTTTTCGTGTTCCTTTTAATAGTCTAGTTGTAGCATTCTGCACCAACTGCAGGCGTGAGATGCATAGAGGGCTTTACAATAGTCCAATCGAGAAGAGATGAAGACATGTATAACCCTTTTAAAGTCTACAAAAGGTGACAAAAAAGGCTTGACTTTAGATAAAAGCCTTCACTGATAAAAACTGGCTTTAACCACAGAATTTATCTGTTTATCAAGTTTAAAATCACTGTCCATGACTAGATGACCAGATTTTTAATGGAGGATTTAACATAAGAAAGTAATATACCCAATTCTGTGTTGAGGGCCACATGGGTACTCTTAGGGCCAGATCTCACAATTTCAGTTAAAATGTGAAAAATTCATGGCCATCCAAGTTTTATTTTTTGTAGGCAGTCTTACAATAATTTTTAAAGAACTGGTATCCTTTTGTTTCAATGGCAGATAGAGTTGTGTGTCGTCTGCAGAACAATTAAATGAAATGCCATGCTTTATCAGAATAGACCCTATTGGAAGCATTAATAATTTTGAGACTGCAGAAGTCATAAAAAGTTGCATTTTCAGTTGAATTTGGGGAAACCACTTGAAACATTTGTTGTGTTGAGCTATTTCAATTTTGTTTGATTTGTTCATTGCAAACAGCTGAAAGTCTGTAAATCTTGCCAATAAACCTGATTTGCAATGGGGTTTGAACAATTTCGATTTCAACTGTATAAGCACTCAGACTTTTCAATGTTTATGTCATTCCACTTGTCTGGGTTTGTTCCAGACAGACTGTCAGCCTGTGTGTTAGTTGTGGGGATTTTTGCAGGTGACCCTTTATGCAGGTTGCATCATTACGCCAGTAGGTGGCGACAGGTGACTTGTTTATGAGTCATTGAATCATTCACTCAACCAATTCATTGTGTGTTGCTCTAATATGCATGCTTTATTTATTTATTTATGTATTTATTTATTTATTTATTTACCAGGACAGTGCATATTAACAACAGTACACCTGTAACATGCCAGAATTAGCCAAGGGCTAGTTTTCATCTGTAGTCCTGTTGGCCAGTTGTACAATAGGGAAAGCATAAAACCTTCTAAACAATTGACAACTATAAAAGTACAACTGTAGTAGTATAGCTGTGTTTGTCCGCTACAGAGTTGCTTGATTCAGCTATGACTTTGTTTGGAAATTTCCATTTGAAAAGCAAAAATAGACAATGTACCTGACAATATTTGTGACTAATATATAAGCTGCTCAATATTAACTCACTGTTTATTAAATGTTTGAATAAAAGCAATCGGTCTAAATATCAGGGATGCCGATTTTGGTTACCTGGATGGAGTGAGATTTTGCACATATTTGAGACTTTGAGAATCCAACAATTAATTTTGAATATCATCAAATTACCCAAATACTTCAGCCTAATATATTCTATTACATTCTCTAAAGCATTTAATGTAAAGCCTCTCATGTTCATTCCCACAGCAGTTTTTCACTACTGTAAGTGACATTATGGACAGAGGCGTTTGGCAGGACTCTGGTTTGGAGGCACAAACATTTTGCAATGTGCTCGAAGAAATTCAGACCTGTCCTAAAAATTCAGTTGAATTATTGTTTTGTATTGTCATTGGTGTGAGATTTATTTGGGTGGTGTGAGAGCTTCAGACGGAGTCTGTGGGCAATGTGCAGTCAAAGCATGTGGCTTGAGCTGTCGGCTCAGTTGAGCTGCTGATATTCAGAACAGCTCTCCGGCTTTATAATGTTGAAATAGTGACAGTCTGCATTAATACGGCCAAATCTTCGGTTTCTAATTAAAATGATATAGGCTAATTGGGCCTGTAAGACTATGGAGCTTATAATATGACAAAATGATTTGAATTTGAATTGTGTAAATTTGTATTATTGACAAGTGTAATATAACTAGATTGAATTTTATGTGGAATTTTAAATAGTTCTGAATTTGATTTCTTTAAACGAATATTTAACATTTGAAATTTAACGAACTGAAATGTTTTTATGGCTGAATTTTATAGACATGTATTTTCAAACAGCTGTTTTTTGTTCTGAATTCTTAGACTGCAAATATTCTGTTTATAAAAATAAAAAAAGATTCAAGTTTTCAAGATGAAGAAGAAATTCGGAACTTCATATTCAGTTTTCTAAAATTCAGATCGTACAGAAAGTAACTGGTCATCCACAGGGAAGAGTAGAGGATCTCAGAAAAGTCGAACGGAGCATTTTGGCTGCACTGCAGTAGTTTTCTCCCGCAAACGTGGCGGTGGTTCAAGAGAATCCGTGTATCATTCGTTCAGTCGTGGTTTTTTTATTTAATATTAAGAGTAGAAAAATGAGAAAACAGCTTGAATATTAGATTTCTAATATTCTAATAACAGTCCTCCGCAACATTGAAATAACAAGAATGTTATTTCTTTGTATACTTTTGAGAAAATGCATTGGATTGTTTATTTGGGAGTCGGAACAGGGCATTTTTTCCTTTTGAAGTGTGTCAATATAAAATATGTTTTTAGTTGTATTTGGAGGAGAGAAACTAGTGTGCTTAGATTAGCGTCACGTGTGTCACAGTGACGGTTTGACCTTCTCTAGCCATAAACAATCCTAACAGACAGTGATCCACAGCACACCGATGAGCTCTGCTCATTAATGACAGCTCTGTGGAGCGCCGGTCACGGGAACACTCAGTGTTCAGACTCTTTCTAATGGTGTGCCTTTAATTATTTACTGAAGTCCAGGGTGCACTTCTACACATAACATCTGTGCACATCGAAGCTCTGTTCCAAAACCTATTCATCTGTTTCAGACACTTTTCCACTCATCTATTTATGACCATAACAGGGGAAAGTAATGGTGGTGAATACAAAAAACATGGACAAAGAAAAAACACTGATCATTGGATTTGATCCAAACATTTTCACAGATCTCAAGTTTCAGATTCACAATTATTTACATATGTTAATGCTTATATACTAGCGCTATATGGTTATCTACCATTTAGATGGTGAATCTACAGTAATGACCAGCCAGCAAGACTATGCTTATCAGCAATCACTAATGTCCAGTTGCTCCATATGGATACCAATAATGAGCACCTGACTGTACAAAGGAAGTTATTTGAAATGGTTTGTTGGGCCTGGCAGAAGATAAAACAGTGCTGATTGTTTTATTAGCTGGAGGAAAGCTTGATTTGATACAGGCCGCTGTTTTTTCTCCATTTGTGGCTTTATATGTTTAGTTTATCAGGATAGCATCATGTTGCCTGTTTAACCGAATAGCCTACATGACTTTAACTAACCAAAAATGAATTTGGTTACACATTACAAACATGTATGAATTTCTTTCTTTTGCTGAACACAAAAGATGATATTTTAAAGAATGTTGCTAACCAAACAATTGATGGACCAGCAGAAGAAAGTAATTCATACAGGTTTAGGCCTTGTCCACACTAAAATGTTTTCGTGTGAAAACGCGTCTTTTTCTCTTCATTTTGGTCAAACGTCCGTTTTTATTAATTAAAACTAAGCTTTTTGAATACGCAGTTTTCGTGTTGTAGTGTGGACTGTAGTGTGGACTGTCAAACCGGAGGTATTTAAAAACGATGACGCAAGTTTAGTCATTGGACGCATATTGTACCGATAGATATTAATGTTTAGTGGTATTGTGCCTGTTATGTGCTATTCACTTTCACACTGTTGCTAAAATATGTACATTGCACACTCTTCATATCACAGTCCTGCAAAGATGACAGAATTTACTCACATTTGCTGTCCTGTTACAAAACATGAGAGCAGTCGCGTTTTAGACCAAATAGGCTACATATAATGGTGAGTGAGTGCGACCTGGACCGCATCAGTGAATGGGGAGATATTTTGCTCAATAAAATGATCCTGCCAGAAGAATTGCCCGATAACTTTATTATTTATTTTTCCGTCTGTATCATCTCCGTGAGCTTTTGTGCGGTTTTACGCATGCGCAGTAAAGGTGAATTTAGCGCTTTCCGACGTTTCAGTGTGGATGAGAAACTTTTGGAAAACGCCTGAAAACGCTAGTGTGGACAAAAACGCCGTTTTCAAACGCATGTAGACGTAGCCTTAAATAGGGTGACCATATTTTAGTGTGTAGTTGTGAATGCATCAACAAATACTTGATAAATGCATTCACAACCATGCAACTATATTGAACTTTAATACATGAAGTAATACATCCTTTAAATTCAACTTTTGAATAATAGAATAACAAACAAATAATAAAATAGTTTAGCTTTTAACTACTTTTACATGACTCTTCTTTTCATGGCCATAGGTTAAAATAGTATAAAAAATCAGTTGCCATAAAAATCCCACTATTTCAGTAAAAAATAATTACAGTCCTCCTGATGTTCTCTTGTACACTTTCCTTATGTGGGCTTCTAGGTCACTAGCACCTTTATTTGACACTGACACGTACGTGCCAGCTTTGCAGGTCATGCATTCTGCTTCACACTGATCCCGACCGAGATGAAAACACTGGAATTTTCTCTTTAAATCATCTGTGAATTTACATTTGGGCTTTTATTTAGCCATGTGCCACTGTTGACAAGCAAGCGCTGCTCTCTGTCTCTTGGCTGTTGCTGTGGTGCTTAGTGTAATGATTGAGATGCAGTTTGACCAATGTTTGCGTTACGTGACTGACAGACCAATGTTTGCGTTATGTACATGACTGACAGACCAATGGTGGCGTGCGAGAAGGCGGGACCTAAAGCAATGCAAAAACAATTAATGGCGAATGTAGAAAGAAAAAGCCGAATCCCCGACATTTTGGGCGATCTAGAAATCCTGGACGGACGCATTTTTTTAGGTCCAAAAAGAGGACATGTCCGGGAAAAAGAGGACGTATGGTCACCCTACCTTAGTACAACTTGAGGCTGAGTAAATTTACATTTTTTACATTTTTTACATTTTTGGGTGAACCATCCCTTTAAAGGCTGTAGATAATTGCTATATGAACATTGCTTTTTTCCAGAGGATGGGCTTCTCCAATACCTCATCTCCTCATACCTTGACACAGCCTCTTAATTGTGAAATTTGAAACATGCATTTTCAGTAAAGATGCTTTGAAACAATATGCATAGTGTGCTATACACATGAAAGTGAATTGAATTTAACTGAATTGAGGTATACCCAATTTAAATATACTCCTAGCTAATTGTGAGTAAAATGTGATCAGGCACATTTATGTTCATCTCTTAATGTGAGGTTTTGAACTGGTTGTTACAGTGGAGATTGCTTGTCTTAGCCGTTCTTCCAGCCTGGTTTAGCAGGCTGACCAACCAGCTAAAACCAGCTGAACACCAGCTAAAACCAGACTGGGAGACCAGCTTGACCAGCTACATCCAGTTTAAACTATCTAAGACCAGCTAAGCAGCTTAGGCTGGTTTTAGCTGTTTTTTCAGCAGGGTGTCAACAGTGCTATATAGGCTAAGGCATTTAGACCTAACAGGACGAATGAGAAAAAACTCTTATTTTTCCCTCAATCTCACTGTGAAAACAATGTCCTCTCTTATATATTAGATGCTATGCTATGCTCCTCTGCCACAGCTCTCAAATCTTCTTCACGTTTGCACATTTTCAAATGTAGTGCCTCAAGGTGTCAGCACTGTTAACAAGTCTTTTTGGCTATGCCATCAAATGTCATGCCATCATCTGTGTGCCACTGTACAGTGAGAACAGTCCGTGTGTCATTAAATGGACCGGTTATAGATTAAAGCACAGTGATCTAAACTCACTGATCACAAAGTTTACAGGTTTGATAGGAAACCTGTGTGTCTGAGAGCTATTGTCACTATTATGCTCAGCTTGTCTTTGAGCAGTTTCATCAGCTAAAGAACAAGAAATGAATGCGGCAAAAAACATTTCTTTGAGCAAAATTGCACTCTGCTGTAAATTTGCTGTCTTTACGGTAACATGCTGAAGTAGTCCGGCAAGATCTCTATAGGACTGTTTTTGTTGGATATGAATATGATACATGAACATGTATCTTTTATGCTCTGTCCGCATCCTTCGTTTCCATGGCGACACAGCCAGGCTCCATCTTCTACCTCCACCCCCACCTTTAGCTAGGTTTGATTAACACTGGATTAATTGCCAATTATCCACTATGTTTTTTTTTATCCCCAACTGCATGAAATAATTATGCCTCATTTCCCTTTCATGAATTTTTATGGTTATGACGCATGTTACAGGGCAAAAGGAACAAATGCAGTCATTCCAGCAGAAGCCTTGATTTAATGGCAGATTTCCGCACAGTCAATTAAACACAGAAGAGCCGATCCTCAACGCTGATCTCCCTGTCACGCTGAGATTTAGCTCTGCTAGGCTCCACGCTCGTCAGCAAGGACCAAAACAGAATTAATGAGAGCTGAACAGAATGAGGACTGTACCTGAATGCTGTTCATCCAAACAAAAGCTGTCATGAGAGGTCAGCGGGGGGTTAAGGACAAGTGGAAAAGGAGAGAGAAAGGGCCGGTGTTACACTTGGGGTTCAGCTGCAGATATGGTGTTTCTCTGTCACGGTTTTGTATTCCGTTTGTATTCTGTTTTGAATTAGAGTTCTTTGTGTTCAGTTTTATGTGTTCCAGTTCATTTGACCCAGGTTCCCAAGGCGACAACCCATTTAAGATTTTGAAAACAATTAATACAATTTTAAATTCAATCCTAAAACAAACAGGAAGCCAGTGAAGCGTGGCCAAAACCGGTGTAATGTGGTCGCGCTTTTTGGTTCCAGTTAAAAGTCGAGCTGCTGCGTTCTGGACTAACTGTAACCGACGAAGGGATGACTGATCCAATCCAACATACAAAGAGTTACAGTAGTCTAAACGGGACGTAATAAATGCATGTATGACTCTTTCAAAGTCTTTGAGTAGCAGGTAGGGCTTGACCTTAGCCAAAAGTCTCAGCTGGAAAAAAACGAACTAATCTGTTTGTCAAAATTAAAAGCACTGTCAAAAATCTCACCCAGATTCTTGGTAAAAGGTCTAATATGGGAACCTAAAGTACCAAGAGCATCTACACAGGCACTAAAATGCACCGCACGACCAAACACAACAATTTCAGTCTTATTATCATTGAGACAAAGAAAATTCTGATCCAACCAAATTTTGAGCTCACTCAAGCAGTTCAACAAAGGCTGGACAGTGTCCTTCTCATTGTTTTTACAGACAAATAGATTTGTACGTCGTCTGCAAAACAGTGAAAATAAATGTTATGTTTTTGTAAAATAGAGTTCTTTGTTCAAATAAAACCTGAAAACTTCTGCAAGTGGATCCAGTTTCAACTTTCATCTGTTTTTCCCCATGACAATATCAGGACAGGCCGAGTAATCTTACTCGCCTGCAAACGTCACACTGCATTCATCCACACTATAGAAGAACTGTCGTCTAGTTCAAGTGAGTTACAGCAGCACTTAAGTGCTTATTTGTTTTTGTGTTGTTCTTGTGTTATTTGATTTTGTGTTGCACACCTGGCTCCTTGAAGGAAACTATCTCAAACTAATTTTCTTTATTGATTTTCAGCACTTACTGTATACAGGTATGTCATTTCTGCACCATTTCTTCACTAGATTAATGGGAATGGAAAGCTTATCCAGGTATTTTCTAGTTAGTGTTTGCCCAGCACCAAACCCAAATGACTTGCCTATAGTTGTCTCTGCAAATTAAGCTGGGATGGGAGATAATATAGAGCCTATTTCCTTGGAAATGAAGTAAATTTACGTGCAGGATAATAGACCGGTGACGTTGGTGGATGAAAACATCACAGTGAGGCAAACAGCCCTTCATATAGCTTATTTTAACCCTTGAACGCACACCTCGGGTCTTTATCGACCCAGGACGTCATTTACCACCTTCCCTACTCATTCATTTTTTTTAAGTTAGACATCAGCCTTTTTATTAGACTTGCATTTGATCTGGATCTGGATCTGGATCAGTTGATATTAAGCAGCCAGACGGTAATTTGTGGGTTTTTTACATATCAAGCATATGATGTTCATTAACACAAATTATGTAAGCACATACAGTATTTAGGTACAGTTAAAACTTTAAACAACATTTTTTTAGAAAAAATACTGAAGCATAAACTCTCTTTGGCGTACTGACATGTTTGGTTTTTGTTTTAGTTTCTGTTCCCTAAGACTTTAAGTTTGTTTTCCCTGGTCTGTATTCCGTTCCTGTTTCCTTTGTTCCCATCTCTAGTTTGTTTCTACGGTTATTAATTTCACCTGTGTCCTGTTTAGTCCCTTGTGTTTTTGTTTATTTAAGCTATCAGTCTTTTGTGCAGCGCTGTCTTTATGTAAAGTATAGTAAAGTATACTATATATACTTTACAAGTGCTCTATATCAATAATGAAAACATAATGGGTAAAAAAGGCACAAGAGCAGTAATGTCTGACCGGTCGAATTTTGAATGTGAAATTCATTTATCTCATTTGGTAAGAAAGTCAGGCATGTAATGGCAAGCGAGCTTATCAAGTCAACCTGGACATCTCAGGCTACCATTGAAATAATTTACACACACTGCTGCCATGACAACTGAAAAGCAAATCCATGTGGAAAACAATCCAATCCATTTGTAATGCGGAGTGTTTCAGAAATGAGGAAGAGGAGAATCTGAGTGCAGCATAGCAGTTTATTAACACAATAACAAGAAAACATCCAAGCCACAGGAGACACAGGCAAAAACCAGAGTAAATCCAAAGAGGAGCAAAACAGATCTGAAAACAACTCGCATGATACGTCTACTATAACACCAGAACATGAGAAACACTGGGGTATATTTATACACAAGGGGGGATTGGCAAGCAAGACACACCTGGGAACAATGAGGTACAGAGTTGGACAAGTTACTTCCAAAATAATTACATTATATATTACTAGTTACTGTCATTTGAAAGTAATTAGTTACATTACAATATTACTGTCTCTAAACATTATTGTGCGTTACTTTCACCAAAATAGCCACAGAAGTATGACTAGGTATTTAAAAATGCAAAAATGTAGTTTATTGCTGCTCATTATACATCCAGTGGAGGGCGATGTGGTTGAGCATAATGACTGTGTAGACCGCGTGATTTTATTTATTTTTTCCCCAAACCAGGGCTGCGTTCAGCCCCGACAAAACGTTGCACAACGTTTTTTAAACAGAAACGGTGATGCGTTGAACACACTGTTCTGATGACGCAAGAGTTGCAACTATGGCAGCTGAGAAGGCCATTCTTTGTGTTCTTTGTGAAGAATTTTCGGAGCCTGGTGAAGTCGGTATAAATATGTGTTTAATACTACAAAATATGCCCGATGTTACAGTTACTGTACTTGCCGCCCAGAACAAAAGAGAACATCCCAATCGAGTGAAGGGATTGCTGAAACTGAAATGGAAGCACACATCTTACCTAATTCAGACTAAAACGCATCTATTTAGCCTCACATACTGACTTTATTTGTAGTTCATACTGTTTTAATACCCTGTATTTTCTTTCTCCTTTTTAGGAAAAGCACTTAATTACCATTGTTTATTTCTATACCAAATGTCATACACTTGCAATGAAGCTAAAGATATAAGCAACTACATCATTATGTTGATAACCTATATTTTTACAATAAAACAAACATGTCTTCTAATATCCTCAGTTGTTGTGTATACCGAGCTGCATCGAAGACATTTGTAAATTACTTTCCTTGAACCCATTGTGCGAGTTCACTTTAATACCGTGTGCTTTATATACATGTTGCTGCTGATTGGACTGCAGTTCTGACACACCCACCAAACAAGAGAAAACGCATCTCAAACCCCGTTGCACACCGGTGCACGCCGTTTCCAGGAAACATGACGTCCAACCCGGAAACCGTAGCAAAACGTTGCACACCGTTTTGAACTTGAACGTGCCCCTGTTCAGCGGAAATCCTGCCTTGCCACCGATTCTAAAGATTTCATTGGTCAGGTCAATCACTGCACTGATTGCCTACACCAAACACTGATCCCTAAACCAACCCGTCACTGTAACCTTAACCAATGAAATTAGCTTGAAGCATGAAGCATGAATTGGTAGCATGAAGCGCCGAAAACCATAGTGCACGACAAAATGTCCGTGGCAGAACTCGTTAATGCAGCGCAAAATATATAGAGATAGGAGAAACCGTAAATATAACAGTAATTAGTTGGGCAGACTAAGACTTGGCATGAAGCGCCACAGCCATAGTGCACGACAACATGCGGCAGAAGTCCTCAGAGTTTGCGCCTAATGCAGTCACACGAAACAAGAGTTGGAAGCATAGGCACAAAATAAAGTACTCATGCCTGCATAAATGTTTAATAAACACGAGAGACACTTGATCCAGGGGAGGGAAGAGCAAAAGAGGAATATCCATCAGCTCGCCCTTTAAAACCACTAGCTTATATCTACATCGCATGACACCACGCGTCATCTGGCCCACAGTTGAAAAAATCAATTTATTACGAGCTTCCAGAGCGGGAATCAAAACCACCGAATTCACGACGCGCTCTCGAACGCATGTAATCTGGGGAGAGAGAGAGAGGGAGAGAGAGAGAGAGAGAGGAAGAGAGAGAGAGAGAGAAAGAGAGAGAGAGAGGGGGGAGAGAGAGAGAGAGAGAGAGAGAGAGAGAGGGAATTTCCGTTCGCTCACTCTCTGTACACTCGGGCTCATGCCGTCGCCTACTGAGCGTACTTTGATTATGGTTGCACTTGCACTTATTGTTTACACTTAGACTAAGAAAAAACTGTAATTTACTTTTGTTATTTATACTGTTTTTATTTCTATGTTCAATTTGTGGAAAGGAGTTCAATTAGGAGGTCACACACAGCCTCAGTCAGTAGTTCTGGAAGCTCATGATTAATGTAGAGTTAACGAGTTTGTTTGCCCATAAAATCTTTAAGATATTAGGTTAAACTTATTTGGCTTGCTGTCCACTGAAGAGGGGCTCGATGAAGCAGCTTCAACTCGAGCTCTGATATACCCCCCCAGTGGCTAAATGTAGGATATAATAATTGAAGGGCAAGGAACCTGAGATGAAGGTGGAGTTTGGGGAGGTGGAGGGATACTGGAACAGCTGATACTAGAGAGAGGTAAGCGGCTGCTTATATACTCAGGCTGTTGATTGAAAGATTAGATGGGCTCACTCCTCCCTAACTTACGTTTAGGAACTTCATTTAACGAGTTTGTTTGCCCATAAAATCTTTAAGATATTAGGTTAAACTTATTTGGCTTGCTGTCCACTGAAGAGGGGCTCGATGAAGCAGCTTCAACTCGAGCTCTGATATACCCCCCAAAAGTGTTGAATCAAATATTTGGGACAGCAAGTTAGAATAGCATGATCAAATAATTAAGAACTTAGAAAATACAATATGCCTAAGAGCTTTAAAACATTCTACCCCCCCCCCAAAAAAGTGGAAATTTAAAGCTGTATGGGGCATGGATAGACGCTGCTGCAGCAGGGATGTTTAACAGGGCTCCTGTGGTAACTCTGGCTGGACTGCGTCTCCCTACTATGCCCACCATGTGGGGCTATGAGTGGAGCTCCGGCGGGAGCTATGTTTGAAAGAGTGTGTTCATTGTGGAGTGGAACGACATCTCACCGCTGTACTGCTGCGGCAGTGACTTTCAGAAATTACTCCTGCGGGAGTATCTTGGGACTGGAGGTTTTGAGTACGAGGTTGGAGAACGCCCTGCCGCATCCATGACATGGAGCCCCATGGAGTTAAAGAACATAGGGCCTCCAGATGTCACGAACGGGGAAAGGGGTCCTCGTCCCTAAAGGCGAACGGGCCAATAATATCTGAAGCGAAACTCCCTACGCAGCAAGAGGGAGCCTACGGTATACAGAGGAAATGCAGAACTACCGTCCTTCTGACGCAGGGGGCTTAGATCACAGAAACATAAATGGCCCGCTGCGCTTGAGGGACGTGCTATCCTTGGTACCTCCAGTCCTCTTTTTTCGGATAGGAGGGCCCACACTGCAATCCGAACGGGAGAGCCTCCATGGTTAAAAAACATGAAGGGTCACACAGCGATTCGGAAAGGGAGAGCCCCCACGGCGCCCGAACGGAAGGCTCATACTGCGATTCGACCGGGAGAGCTCCCGCTGCATTTCGAAGGAGAGAGCCCTCCCCCATATTTAAATAGGGAGTTCAACTCTGTGATCAAAATGGGGGAGCCCACACGGCAAGTCGAACGGGAGAGCCTACGATGCATCTGGATGGGGGAGCCCACACGGCGATTCAGATGGGGACCCCACTCCAGGAGTGGTATGTCACACGCATCTGAAAAGGGAGAGCTCTCACTGCATCCAGATGAATGCACGCCCTGCGGGGCTAGGTAAGCGGGAAGATGCAAATAGTAGGGAGAAGCGGTCCGGACTCAGAAGGATGCTAGTGTTTGTTGTGCTTGTC
This sequence comes from Abramis brama, assembly GCF_963993115.1. Taxonomy (NCBI): domain Eukaryota; kingdom Metazoa; phylum Chordata; class Actinopteri; order Cypriniformes; family Leuciscidae; genus Abramis; species Abramis brama. The sequence goes on along the minus strand of NC_139980.1, from coordinate 1,223,640 downwards.
TAATGCTGTGCAGATCTGAACGAACATATGTTTCAAAGGCGTGGGACGACCATCGACCTAGCATTTTGATTTGGTGATCGGAAAGGCCCCTTTGCGCTGCTGTAGTGGCTGCACCTATTCGGAAGGAATGTGAAGAGAAATGTTTGGTTGGGATGCCGGAACTGTTGAGTATGGATTTGAGGTTCTTTTGAAACCAATGTCTGGAGGCAGGGAGGTTTTTATCATCGATGAAAAGAGGGTCAAGAGAAGAAAGGAATGGGGTGAATTGGAATGGAAGGAAAGAGGAGGGGGGATGGCTAGCGAAGGCAACCTCGCGCTAGTATCTGCTCTCTGAGTAGGTTGGTTTGAAGGTGAGAGAAAAGTAACTGTCTGTGAGGGTGACCTGGCACATGGGTTATTATAATGAAGATTAGAGAGAACTGGAGAAGCAGAGGGAAGTGCGGTGGAATGTGTTTGTAAGTTTGGTTCTTGCCTGAGGAGTGGGGCTGACTGCATGAAGTTTGTGAAAACTGGAGAAGAAGCGGAACTGTTTTTTGCGGCCGTTGTTGTTGGCCGGGTGGAATTACCGGCGGACCAGGAAGTGCAAGCCCTAGCAGCGCCGGCGGCTACTGAATCGGCGCGTTGGGATTGAGTGGGTTCAGAACGCCGGACCGGGAGAGAAACGGAGGTAGAAGAGGGGCGAGTCTTGCTTGTAGGAGCTGTTGGAATGATTGTAGGAATGCTGGAACTGATGAAAAGATCGTAGAGTTGAGCTTTTGATGATCTGCGGGAGAAATGGATTCCGGAGCTGGAGAGGACTTGACGTAGGCTGTTTACTGAACATTTTGAAATGGGTGGAATCGATGTAATAGCAGCGGTAGAATGGAGAGATGAAGTCTGAGAAGATGGACGAGGCTCAGTTAAAACTGGCGATCTTGAAGGTGGAGGAGAGCGTTGCCTTTTGGAACGTGGTTTGTATGAGCGCTGGATTTCCCGGCCAGAACGCTCATGAAGATGATCCGTATTTGGATCCGTAAGATCCAATCTTACTTGAGGAGTGACAGTCGGTGTCTCAGGAAGACTAGTCAGTTCGTCGTCTGAGGGAAAGAGCTGGATTTCCGGGATGTCGGACATTATTCCATGCGGCAATACCGGATACTGGAACAGCTGATACTAGAGAGAGGTAAGCGGCTGCTTATATACTCAGGCTGTTGATTGAAAGATTAGATGGGCTCACTCCTCCCTAACTTACGTTTAGGAACTTCATTAAAGTCTGAAGAGACTCATACAGGAGAAAAGCCAGTCAGTTGAGTTTGTGGCAAAAACTTTTGCAGTGCTTGTATATTGTTGTCACATCTTGTTTTGGTTCATGTTTCATGTCAGTCATGTGATTCCCTGTGTTAGTCATGTGATCCTGCCGTGTTGTTCCCCATGTGATTGTGTCATGTTGTCATTGGTTCATTGTTTCATTGTGCACAGGTGTCCCTTGTCTTGTCATTAGTCCTTTAAGCCCTCATGTTTGCCTTGTTCCTTGTCAAGTATTGTTTTGTGTGACCATGGTTGGAAAGCTCCATGTCCATATGCCACGCCATGCCTTTGTTTTATGTTTGATCATGTTTTGAATAAAACTGCATTGGGTCCTGCAACTTGCCTTCAGTGGACATTGTTATAGAATACTTGACCGACCACAATGAACTCAGCAATTGCCTTCCTTCATCTTCGTCAAGACAAACGGGCCATCAAGGATTATGTGGCAGACTTTTGTGAACTGTGTCACCAAGTTGACTTCAATGAGATTTCCCTCAAGGACATTTTTAGAGTGGGTCTCAATAAACATATCCGGTCTTGTTTGCCAGGGAGGAAAAGTGAAAGTGACATGGCCCAGTACATAGACTCTGCCCTTTTGTTAAACGGCTCAACTTTTACTGTGGGTTTTGCGGATAAGGAGCCCTGCATCCCCACAGTACCCGCAAAGCCAGAGACTCTTCACATCATGCCTGCCGATCCAGAGCTTCTTCACATCATGTCTGCCGCGCCTGTGTCTTCAGATAAGATGGCCAAGATGCAGCGCGGATCATAGTGGCCACGGCTATTTTGTGTGTGTGGGCAGCACACACACGTCTCGTCCCAAGATGGCCGCCACCATTCCAGAGCCTCTCCACGCCATGGCCGCCACACCAGAGCCCTCTGCCAAGGCCGCGCCTCCCACACTTTATGTTTGATCACGCTTTGTAAACAAACTTCTTTTTTGATTTCTTTATTTAAAAGGGACAACGCACATTAATCAACATGAGTACAAAGTCCAACATGTAAATGTGCCAGATTTAGCCATGTAGGCTAATTTTCATCTGCAGTCCCTAGCAGGTTGATGGTTAAAAAAACAATAAATACATATCAATAAGAAAGCCTTAGATATAGATAAGTAAGAATAACACAACCACTATTCCCGATCAGGACAACTGGCAGGTTGATGGCATGAAAAACAAAACAAAACAAAAAAACATTTTTTGGGGGTTCTCTACAAACTTGCCTCCAGTGGATGATTGTTACAATTGTTGTCTTTCAATGCATTTGATAATTCATACTCGTAAAGTAGAACTGAAATGACATTCATTGCAAGACTATTAGTTAAAACATTTAAAAATGCACCTGCAGACTATTTTTCCAGTTATGAATTTTGTCATTGAGGATTTCTATAAAAATCTCGTCTCGTCTCGTGAGATAAGTCTCGTCACATCCCTAAATAATATTTTATTGTAAATATATATGTATAGCCTTGTTAAAAATATTTTCTATAAAAAATATAAGATATATAAATATAATATGAATATAAAAAATTTAATTATTCATAAATTAATTTAGACTTAATTTTTAGTACAGTATAATTACATGTAATATAATAATAATAATAATAATAATAACTATATACTGTATAATATATAATTTATCTCTTTTTTTTTTGTTTTACTCTAATGCCACTATTGGGTAAAAGTAATGCACCTATCTTACTTGTATCTATCTATGTTTAGTTAGCTTTCATGCGTTTTTTATTTTTTAAAAGAATTACTACTTCAACTTCATGTACTTCAACTTCAATATTTTGTAAATTTGTCAGATTCTAAGTTTTACCTAACCTTGTGAGGACGAGCGGGTCTTCATGAATTTATTTGATGGGCCATTAAGACGACACTGCTTGAAATATTTATCCACTGGAGAGAAGGGATACTATTTTAATGCAGTCAAACATCTAGAATGAAAGACATCGGACAGGACAGAACAGAAGAGGACAGAGGGAAATATAGACTTGACTGGTTTGCACTGCCCCATTAGCCCCTGCTGGTAGAGGCTGGAACTGCAACATTCTGGGGGCAAATACAGTATAATAATCCATTTGTTTGGATTCGGAAGCAATTCTCAAGCAGTTTCTGTGATCCCTCTGTATGTAAACTTGACCTCAGCTGCACTGTACCCATGGGCGAGGCTAGCCCCTTTTTAGGGGTGCTTCAGCACCCCTAAAAAGGAGCTCAGCACCCCTAAAACTTGGAGTAAGAAATGTTGTTATTCTAAAAAAATATATATATATTTTTTTTGTCTTTGACAAGGTTAAATAATGTTCTTCATCTTCAATCCGCAGCAGCGCCAAGCAGAGCGCAGGTCAGAAACAGAGGCGCGCGTGTGTGTGTGTGTGTGTGTTTGTTCATCTGAGCCTCATTGGTCTTTCACTTCTCGTCAATGTCAGAATATTTGAGATGACCAATCAAATCAAAGTAGGCGGGCTTTATGTTCACAGAAGCTGCTGAGCGCGAATTTTAGCAGCACGACTGACGCTTCAGTTTACGGTCAAGTGCGAGTTAAGAAGATGTAAGTAGCTAAACTAAACATTTTATATTTGACAGTTTTTTAGGTCATAAATGTTAAACGAATGACAAAAATAATTAGAAAACTAATAAACCTTTGTCTAATTTCGCCATTTTGAGCTGAAAATAGGCCTATAACGTGTAATTATGTCATTGTGAGGGGACAAGAAACATTAACAAAGCCGTTTTCATAGGCACAAGATTAATAATGCATGTGTACATGTTGAGAATTAATATAATACAATTTGTAGCCTTCAGTAAATTAAAAAAGTTCAGCTTTAGAGGGGAAGAGACAGGGCAAGATCAGGAGACTGAGAGAAAAAGACAGAGTAATGGAGATGAGGAGAGAGCAGGTTTTAAATCTATTTCTTATCCTTTTTTGGCCTCAAACGTCTTGAAATGCACATATCAGAGAAATAAAAATGTTTAACCCCATAACAACCTCAAATGTATGACCTCTTTGATTATAAAGCCCTGTCTACGGCCATGTATTAGGCCTAGATCAATAATGAATGTGTACATATTGTGAATGAATTTAATAAACCTAGCTTTCCTGGTAGCTTTGTCTGAGAAAATGATTCATGAATCAACCTATCAGTTGACCCTATGTTTACTTTCTTCACTGACAGACAAAAATGAAAAGCCTATATCAGTCAAAGCTCAGCTTTAGGAGGGGAAAAGACAGAGCAAGAGAAAAACAAAGAGAAAAAGAGTGTGATGCTGATGAGGTGTGAAAAATAAACAGCTGCCCGCACATGGTTTTAAAGCTGTTGTTATTCAATTTTTTTGGCCTTCAAAACATCTTAAAATGCACATATGTAGATCAGAGAAATCAAAATTTTCTCGGGGGAGCATGCCCCCGAACCCCCCTAAATACCTCACATTCGGTACCTCAGTGATTATAAAACCCTGCCATATCCATGTTAATGGATGAATGAATGAAACTAGTTAATAATGCGCATTAGACCATAAACTAACTTTTTTTTTTTTAAATCATACCCTCATTGGGGGCTGAGCACCCCTAAAATGAAAATCCTAGAATCGCCCCTGACTGTACCAGTACAGACTTCAAAACTCAAGACTCGTGGACAGTATATTTTTTAACGTTTATTCACACACCGCTGTCTTTAAATTTTTAGTTAAATAAGATTCAACAAAAAAAAATTAAGTCAGTTTAATATAATTTAAGTTTAAATGACTCGTGCAGCCAATTTGATTATACGTAAAAGGCATCAACTGAACTTTTTTTTAACAGTATTTTTTTTTACAGTGTATGTGCAGCTTCAAGAAAACAATGTGTTGTACTTTATTTGTGTTGCTTCTTTATCTCTTTCATATTAGACTACTTTATATATTTTCTTATTTAATTTTATATATCCATACACCAGTAGCTCTCCATGTTTCTCTTTTCCCGTTTAATCTTGTGTGCTGTGTTGTCTTCAGTTAGAGATAAAGAAATGTTTCAGTATGAAATGAATGAATCAGAGAGATCTTTAATGTCACAGGATGATTTCAGTTGTTTTCCATTGCCTTTGCTTTGCTATGATAACTTCTTGATATAGTGCTGGTCAGATGAAGTCCGACTGAGCATCAATAAAGAGGCAACTCAAATAAACTCATTTTTACCATCACTTCATCTCATGTTTCATCTCTGCCTCACAGTGTTGATTAGTGTTGATTATACTTGAAATCAAACCAACAGTGTGAGTAACATCAGAGCGTTCTCGATATCTAATGAGACACTCTCCACTGTAACCTCTAAACAAATATTTGCTGAAGAGCTGTCATCATGCTAAATAATGCTGTGATCCTATCCAACGCTGTTTCCATGACAACTCATTCCCGCAACATCATCCCCACTATGGAGATATTTCCGTCTGCTTCATGAGAAGGTTAACATTCAGTATTCAATATACTGAATAACCACAAAAGTAACAACTACGATATAAACTACGACCAAAAAGGAATGTTTGCAAAATTGTGTTCATTTTGTCATTTTAATTGTGACATTTTGTTAAATACATACACCGTAAAATATCGCCAAACATTTCAAATATTTTGCAGTAGTTTGAAATCTGAATATTATTCACAATTGGAGACTGTTATTTTTGGTCTTAACTGAATAAATCATTGTAAAAGAAAATGAGTTCTGCATCTTGACTATAGGCCTTATTTACTAATGCTTTTACATCTTTTACACTGGTATATTTTACAATACATTTGCGCAAAAAAAGTCATGGAAATGTTTATTCAATATATATTTTTCCTAGTTGTTCAACTAGAAATCTGTCAGTGCAATCTATACAAAAGGATTTATAAAAATCTTTATCCAGGAATCATAAAGGATTGGAAAAAGATGGCAAATGTTTCGAAACGATAGTGTCAGGGAAACAGTGGACATCATGCGTTAGGAGCTGTGCTGTCTCTGATGAACTCATCTAACTGTGTGTGTGTGTGTGTGTGTGTGTGTTATTGCATGCGCGTCTAATTTCCTCAGCGTTCGTCAGAGTTATGAAGCCGCACCTGAGACCCGAACCAACAGCTGTGTGCTGGTTACTAGTGTTACATTATCATACTGTGGAGTGTAACATCGCATTATTATACTTCTAAAAATAAACGAGTGATGATAACCATTGTGATTCTACAGAACAAAGCTGGAAACGTCCCGAAGGCAGAAATCATCTGTGTATATCTGTGATGGGGGAACCGAGGATCCACACTACTGTATATCTATGCCTGATTATCTCTAATGTAATCTGTGTGTGTGTGTGTGTGTGTGTGTGTGTGTGTGTGTGTGTGTGAGAGAGAGAGAGAGAGAGAGAGAGAGGGAGAGAGGGAGAGAGGGAGAGAGAGAGAGGGAGAGAGGGAGGAAGGAAGGCATTAAGCTTTAAATCTGGTCTCTTAACTTAGTAATGAGCCCCTCAGGGATGAAGATACTTCGGAAACACATGTCAGAAAGCCACACACACACACACACACACACACACACACACAGACACAGACACACAGTCACAGATCTCCCCCCTCCTCCTCCTCTTTCTCAATTAAGACAACTTTATTTAGATGGGCTTCAATAGCCGTGTTTCCACTGTGAAAGGCCAGGCCAAAATCCCGTCGTCCAGAGCGTCCGCTGGGGCTTGAGGAGTTGATCCGAGTCAGGAGACGCTCGACTCCGCTGCTCATCTCCCATCATACCAGACTACCAGCTAACTTCAACATTTAACACATTTTACACCATTTCAGCTCAAAACTCTCTTTCAGAAACCAGCCAGTGTTTGAAATGACTTATTTGCGATCTGATGGGGATTATGATCACAGTATGAGGGAGAAATATATTTATATGCGATGCTAAAGGCTAATTCCCTGCTGAAAAAGAGAGCTAAAATCAGTCTGTGTGGTCTGGCGGATCTTTGCTGGTTTAAGCTGGTCTTCCAGCTGGTCTTCCAGCTTGCCCAGCCAAGACCAGCCTGGTCAGCTAAACAAATTATCCAAAACCTTAGGTTGGTTTTAGCTGTTTTTTCTTTTCTTTTCTCAGCAGATTATGCTAACCATTGCGTATATAAAAATACATATATGTTTATGTTTACTGTAGAAGAACGTAGATCTATTATCTATATTAGATAGATCTACTATACTATCTACTATCTATACAGATGTACAAACAATATCAAACTATACAGATAAAATAGTACTGAATTATGTGTGTTACACATAAGTGTTACAACTAACCCTCTGTCTGTTACAGTTAACCCCGCATATGGGGTAAGCTACATCATATAAAGGCTAGATGTCTCGTGCGCGCTGCTGGCCAATGGAGGTCGACGTCCGCACACGGCGGCCATCTTACCACAGGGTGCTTGCTCACTCCTAACATGGTGCATGTACTTTTAAATAACCATAACTTGCTCTATTTCTACCGATTTTCAAACGGTGTGGTTTGTTATAAACGTCAGAGATGTAGTTATGACACTGCATACATATGAATAATTATAACATACATGTTCAAGCATTCGGAATTATAGCCACGTTAATAACGTTTGTAAGAAACCAACCCGTTTGTAAATCCGTCAAGATTTCAGCGAGATAAGAGGATTTGTGTGCGTGCTGATCATTCACCTTAATTCACGTATTACTCCATCATACTGACATTTTGCTCATTCCTTTTGTACTTTTTTTTTTTTTACAAAAACATTTATACTTCTATAGAATATTCTTAGAGATTCTATACTTTCCACATTTATACATATACGTATAGGCCTACACTTATTATTAACCAAACGTATGATTATTTCCCACACTTTATACTGGTCAACTTATCTAGTTTTCTTGTGATTGTATTTCGGTTCCTTTGTTACTGACTGACCTGTTTCTAGTGAAGCTGATTATTTTCCTGTGTTTCGTGGGAATGGGATATAGCCTAGGACACAATCATGAAGATCTGGCTTTTCCCGTGTTTAAAGGGGACCTATTATGCAAAATTCACTTTTTGGACATAAATGTGTGTTGGCAGTGTGTACACAACCACCCTACAGTGATAAAAATCCACCCACTCCTTTTTTTTAACATCCCCATAAATCATAAGCAGTATCTCGTCATAATATGGCAAGCCGTTTTAACTTTTATTCATTTCCAGGATACTAATTCTTGATATCAACAATTCAATTTTTAATAGTTAAAATGATAGTTATTGATATCAGGAATTAGATTTTCTACTATACAATGGCAATTTTTGATATCAGAAATTACATTTCCACTAGTAACAATGCTAATTCTTGATATCCACAATTAAATTTCAACTAGTAAAAACTATAATTCTTGATATCTGTAATTGTATTTTCACTAGTGAAATGTCACCATAGGCTGCCATTCAAAATCCATTGTTGATATCAAGAATTGATTTCTTACTTGTTGAAATTACAATTTCACATATCAGAAATACAATTCTTACTAGTAAAAACCTTTATTTTTGATATCAAGAATTAAACTGTCACTAGTTGAAATGTCTATTCTTGATATCAACAATTGAATTGCTACTAGTGACAATGTTAATTTTTGATATCAATAACTCAATTTTCACTAGTGACAATGTTAATTTCTGATATCATGAATGTGATTGTTACTAGTAAGAAAGACATTTTAGATATCTGAAATAATATTGATATCAGAAATACATTTTCAGATATCAAAAATGAACATTTTTACTAGTAGCAATTCAATTGTTGATATCAAGAATAGACATTTCAACTAGTGACAATTGAATTATTGATATCAGTAATTCGCATTTTTACTAGTAACAATGTAATTATTGATATCAAAAATTATATTTCTACTAGTAAGAAATCAATTCTTGATATCAACAATTGATTTTGAATGGCAGCCTATTCATTAGTAACTAATGAATAAGCACTAGTATCTAATAAATAAGTACTAGTACCAATTTAATAGGCACTAGAATCTAATGAATAACTACTAGTATCTTTTAAAAAGGTACTAGTATCTAAGTATCTAAAGAATAAGCACTAGTAACTAATGAATAAGCACTAGTACTTAATGGAATAGATACTAGTGTCTAAAAAATAAGTAGCATGAAAATAGACACTAGTAGGTTTTAAAGATTAAATGTTAAAACGGCTTGCCATACATATGGTGACATTTCACTAGTGAAAATATAATTACAGATATCAACAATTTAATTTAATTTAACAATGTAATTCGTGATATCAACAATTAATATCCTGGAAATTAATAAATGTTAAAATGGCTTGCCATACAACGACCTGTTTTCACAATGCGGCTTTAGTGATGCCACTAAAGCCACAGGCCCCGCCCACGAGTGTTGACAGACCCGCCCTGATCGAGTTGTACACATCCGCCATTGCTGCACCGAGGAGTATGTCTCCCAAGCGTAGTCGGTGTTGTGTAGCTGGATGTATTAATCCACATAGCTCTATATATTTACTCCCGAAATCTGAGCCGCTGAAGACGAGGTGGATTAATTTTGTTTTTGAAGAGAATGCTCCCTCAACTCTACCAAAATTCGTTTACGTCTGCTCGAATCATTTTACACCGGACTGCTTTTTGAACGAGGCTCAGTATAAAGCAGGTTTTGCAAAAAAGTTGCTCCTGAAGGATGCAGCGGTGCCAACTGTTCGTGATCCAGCTACACATCTAGAAGTAAGTATTACATTACATTTACGCATTTGGCAGACGCTTTTATCCAAAGTGACTTACATTACACATTCTTATTAGTTCTTGCTTTTCCTGGGAATCGAACCCGTGACCTTGGCATTACAGGTACCAATGCTCTACTGTTTGAGCGACAGGAAAGCCTTTATTATGCGTTGGTTGTCCAAATTGCGTTTGAATTTGTCAAGTTCATTATAACATGTTAGACTTATACAGTTTGTGATAGCACCATTAGTCCAGCTATGTTGTGTGTTTTTTTTATTGCGCTGATATGGAGTCTTTATTTGTAAAGCACATCAGATCAGAACCAGCCAAACCAGATGTGCGCGAATCTACCAGAAACCATGAGAAGTGAAACCCAGTAACTTTGTTTTGGTGAGCCTTTCTCTGCAAGCATGTCAAAAATAATAAGCCGATTAGATTTCGCTCCCCTTCTGGCGTAGGAAGAGGATCTTATTATAATATTAATCTGCACGTTTCACCCACGGAGCCGCCATTTGGTTTCGCAAGCGAGTCGCCAGTTCTAACACAATGGCAAAAGTGCGAGCAAAGCATGCGAACTGTTCAGTCGTTGGCTGCACAGACGAGCACAGGACCCTGTTCAGAGTCCCAGCCTCGGAGAAGACGAGAGAGCAGTGGGTTCATTTCATTTTCAGCGGGAATCCCCCAGAAACTGTCTGCAAAAACCTGCTTGTGTGCGCGCATCACTTCAAGCCGGAGTGCTTTCGCAACCTTGGACAGTATAAAGCAGGATTTGCTTCAAAGTTGTTCGTGAACGAGGGAGCGATCCCAACTGAGCGAGGCAAAGCTGCAGATGAAGGAAATGTAAGTATTTTTAAGCAGTGGCGTCACTGGACTAATCATTAGGGGCTCGAGTCCCGGATGTTTCTGGGCTGAAACGGGTCCCTGGGTTTGGGGGAAATCTGATACGAATTAAGTAAATATTGGCTGTTTAATCTTAGTTCGGAGCTGTCGCTGACTGGTGGTGATTGTTGAGATCTGTCTCTCCCTCGCACAGCGGCAACAACACACACACACACACACACACACACACACAGAGAGAGAGAAAGAGAGATACACGTCACGTACCACGTGAGTGATTTCAGCCTATCCTAGCAAGAGTTGCGCGCAACCTCAGTCAAAATAAATAAATAACGCAGTTAGTACAGCACATAGAGGTACAGCACAGACAATGACAAATAAATATCAAACGAGTCTTCTTTATTTTTGGCACAACACGAAGAAAGGTATCTTTTAGCTGTTCTGAAGCTCTGTTAGGTGAAAACTACTAGAGAAAAATTAACTGAACTAATGAATGATTCAGACCCTTTTCACAGACTGTGATCACGCGTTTTTTATATTTACTTTTTTTTTTAAATGTATGTACATGTATAACACTGTAATTTGTATTATATTACCTCTCAAGAAACTAGTTAATGCTGCTGTGCGTGTGTTTCTAATACAGCTTATCAATCTATCTCTATATTTTACTCTTTTGAAAGTTGTGAAAACACTTGTGGAGTTTTTCTTTTGCTATTTGAGCAAACAGGAACACACAAAAAATATATTTAATGTAATCTCTCATTCACCGTTTAAAGAGTAACTAAACCCGTGATGTAAGCAGGTTCCAGCCCTTGGTGGTATAAAAACCATCTTGCTTCGTCAAAACCACTGTAGCGAGTCAGGAGTTGGAATTGCGAGTATTGAAAACTATCAGGATAGAGTATTTTAGCATCTATTTAGCATAGCATTTATATAGTTATTTAGATAATTTCGTGTAGCCTAGGTAGTTAATTAGCATAGTTGTTAGTGTAGTATTGTTAGAAGCAGTATTGCATAAGGATAGCTTCAAGTTAGCGTAGATCTATCTGTATTTAGTACAGTGGTCAGGATGGTACGTAGGTGTAGTGTTGCTGGTTGCAGAAGCACTGCTGGACTGCATAGCTTTCCAGCGGACTTGGAAATTAGGCGCCAGTGGTTGCATGCACTTGGCCTGGAAGACCGCGAGTTCCCGCCTAGAGCTGGAGTGTGCAACCTGCATTTTACGCGGGATTGCTTCTCCAACGCAATAGAGGTGGAAATGGGCTTCTCCACACAGCTCGCGCTGAAAAGAGACGCAGTGCCAAACACTGCTCCTCCTGCATGGACTCCACCACCGCAGCGGCGTCTTGAGGTGAGTGATCATATATATATTTTAATCACAATTTATGGTTAGGCTAAAGTTAATCCTCTGGGGTCGACAAACGCGCCAGCGCATTTTGCTGTATTTTTTCACATAGCGGCAATATATGAATATGCCTACAGAGAGCGTTCAGGTGAAGGTGGGGGAGAAAAGTCCTCGACTTCAAATGACAGCTCTGTTGCAACCAAGGGGGTGATCTTTCAGAAAACACTGAAGCTTCCCCGGGCGCCGCCATTGATTAGCAGACCATCGCCTGCTGTTAGCATTCCATTGACTCCCATTCATTTTGGCGTCACTTTGACAGCGAATAACTTTACATCTGAGGCGTTTAAAGATTCCATTTGTCCATTATTTATTTCTAAAGAAACACGACAATGTATAAAAGGCTCCATTATCTTGTATCTTACGTTATGGCCCCGTAGAAGCAGTTTTTGTAAAAATAGGCTAACGATTGGGTCATAACCACGCTACTCTCTGTCGCACAGTAGAGAGATTACCGTATGGACAGGAGGAGAAGCTCGCGGGCAATCGGGGGGACGTGGAGGCAAAATGACAAAATAATTAATCAGAATACTTAGCAAAAGTTGCTCCTGCTCCAGCTCATGGACAGCTCCTCCTCACACTCTCCGTCTCTGTGAGATTCGGAAGGGAATGATTCAGATTTCTCTCGGCACAGCTACTAGAAGACAGACGGGTTGCTCACGTCACATCTACGTCGTCAAGCTCAGTTTGAGTCTGCGCAGTCGCTCAGCCATCAGGAAGAAGAGCTTCTAATTGACTTCACTTTTCACCGCTGAATCCAATGGGGTCGCTGTGTCCAGTTTATATACTGTCTATGGTTTAGTTACCCTTTAAGTTTACCCAACTATGATGACTTCCGCTTGTGAGAAACCCGGAAATGTGAAAAGGGTCTATTGACATTTAATGACTTTTAAATGGCCAGGAATCGGGTTTCCTGACATTTATATTTGCCTGATTTCAATGCTGAGGAAATACATAAAGCAAAGCCTGAAAGCACACAAGCTAAATACAATATCGATCTAAATCTGGAAGATATCGCCCAGCCCTAGAAAGCAGTTAAAGCACTTAGACATAACAAGCATATGACTTTCTGCATTATAAAAAGTATTTAAGTTAAAAATCGATCAATGACATTTAAAATCCAACAAAAGGAGGAATATTAGTGCTATTTGGTAAAAAAAAAGAAAAAAGTGCAAAAGTAATGTAAATGTTTAACCACCACTGTAACAGTCATAAGGATTTACAAACATATAATCAGTTTTTTTTATATATTTTTTTTATAAATAGAAATCTCAAGACATCAGCCGCAGAGTCGTGTAGTTTTCATTAGTAGTAGGAGTATTGTTTTAAGTTTTGATGCTTAACTTTCCAGATGGCAGTGGTGGCAGTGTCACAGATGGCAGTAGAAATGGCAAGCAACAGGATCAGTTACAATTGGATGCGGGTATGTGTGTGTGTGTGTGTGTGTGGTTCAGGTATATCCTATATGTTATGGGGACAAATCATGTTTTAAGCTTATTTTTCTTATCCCACTGACAGATAATTGTACTTGTACTTTTAAGCAAAATACACTTATAATTTATATATTTTTTCCTCAGGAAAAAATACTACTTTTGTCAGTTTGCTTATCAAGTAAATGCATCTGGATTTAAGAATATTTTGACATTTTGACTGGAAATAAGAAAAAAAAAAAAAACGACTAAGACAAGCATTTTTTTGCAGTGTAAGGGGTAGAATATACAGTTTGTACAGTATTAAAATCTTTGTCTATGGAATATCCCCATAAAACATGAAAACTCAACATTTGTGGTGTGTGAGTCTGTGTGCGTGTGTATGTAAATTAGGACTACAATATATAAAATTATGAATAACACAGCATTTTTTTTGTAGTTGTATCAGAAATTAGCTGTTTACATACAAATACATTATACTCTGTATTTTACTTTTGTTAGAGAGGCACAGAATCTAGCGAGAAACACAATGATTTAGGAACTTTGGAAATCAGGACACAAACAAGTTAATCTCAAAGGAGATCCTTTCAGCAGAAATGCTTTGACAACAGAGATGCCACATTCTGCTCTGCTTGCAGAAACTTTGGAAAGCATCCAGCACTAAATAATAAAGATAGTCTGATAGTTTTCAAACTGGAAACGAGCTCTCGACAGTTTCAGAGAGCATGAAGCAAGTTCGGGACACAGGGCTTCAGTGCTTGCTTGGAAGAATTACAAAGCCAGTTTAACAGAAGGCAGTGCTTTAAGCTTTTTAGGGAAGCAAGGTATTTCTTTTCGAGGACGTGAAGAAGCAGAGTCCAGTTGATGAAACTGTTAGGTGGGTTACAGTTAAAGACCAGATATGATTAATTAAGACCAGGAGTTAGAAGTGCAGTCAGTTGAAGAAAAGAGTCAGAATTATAATAAATGAAAGAAAAGTTTTACTGAAGATAGTTTGCAGTTTCATCAGCTGAAGTCAACTTCAAGACTCACAGGAGTTCGTAGGCCGCTCCGCTTTCAGTTACAAAGACCACAGCAGTTATACCCTTCACCAAGCTCTAAGCTACGTCATTACTTTAGGTTGAAAGATTATGATTGGCTAAGAAATAGATAAACATAGTAATTTTCCACACTTGGACTGATAGGCAGTAGCACATCTCCATAGTCTGTCCGGCTGCCACCAGGACCCTGAGTCAGTGGTCCTCTGCGGTCACAAGACTGTGTGTCTAGACGCCAACATGTCGAAGAAAACATGTCGGGCTCTAACAATAAACAGGAGAGTCTCCTCAGTGAGAGGACACTTTAATCTAACAGTAAAGACTTTAGATGGTCACTCAACTATAGGTTTCAGTGACCCCTGTGACCTATAGTTGTCATGGTGAGCTACAAGAAAAGATATACAGTGAGGAAAATAAGTATTTGAACACCCTGCTATTTTGCAAGTTCTCCCACTTGGAAATCATGGAGGGGTCTGAAATTGTCATCGTAGGTGCATGTCCACTGTGAGAGACATAATCTAAAAAAAAAAATCCAGAAATCACAATATATGATTTTTTAACTATTTATTTGTATGATACAGCTGCAAATAAGTATTTGAACACCTGTCTATCAGCTAGAATTCTGACCCTCAAAGACCTGTTAGTCTGCCTTTAAAATGTCCACCTCCACTCCATTTATTATCCTAAATTAGATGCACCTGTTTGAGGTCGTTAGCTGCATAAAGACACCTGTCCACCCCATACAATCAGTAAGAATCCAACTACTAACATGGCCAAGACCAAAGAGCTGTCCAAAGACACTAGAGACAAAATTGTACACCTCCACAAGGCTGGAAAGGGCTACGGGGAAATTGCCAAGCAGCTTGGTGAAAAAAGGTCCACTGTTGGAGCAATCATTAGAAAATGGAAGAAGCTAAACATGACTGTCAATCTCCCTCGGACTGGGGCTCCATGCAAGATCTCACCTCGTGGGGTCTCAATGATCCTAAGAAAGGTGAGAAATCAGCCCAGAACTACACGGGAGGAGCTGGTCAATGACCTGAAAAGAGCTGGGACCACCGTTTCCAAGGTTACTGTTGGTAATACACTAAGACGCCATGGTTTGAAATCATGCATGGCACGGAAGGTTCCCCTGCTTAAACCAGCACATGTCAAGGCCCGTCTTAAGTTTGCCAATGACCATTTGGATGATCCAGAGGAGTCATGGGAGAAAGTCATGTGGTCAGATGAGACCAAAATAGAACTTTTTGGTCATAATTCCACTAAACGTGTTTGGAGGAAGAAGAATGATGAGTACCATCCCAAGAACACCATCCCTACTGTGAAGCATGGGGGTGGTAGCATCATGCTTTGGGGGTGTTTTTCTGCACATGGGACAGAGCGACTGCACTGTATTAAGGAGAGGATGACCGGGGCCATGTATTGCGAGATTTTGGGGAACAACCTCCTTCCCTCAGTTAGAGCATTGAAGATGGGTCGAGGCTGGGTCTTCCAACATGACAATGACCCGAAGCACACAGCCAGGATAACCAAGGAGTGGCTCTGTAAGAAGCATATCAAGGTTCTGGCGTGGCCTAGCCAGTCTCCAGACCTAAACCCAATAGAGAATCTTTGGAGGGAGCTCAAACTCTGTGTTTCTCAGCGACAGCCCAGAAACCTGACTGATCTAGAGAAGATCTGTGTGGAGGAGTGGGCCAAAATCCCTCCTGCAGTGTGTGCAAACCTGGTGAAAAACTACAGGAAACGTTTGACCTCTGTAATTGCAAACAAAGGCTACTGTACCAAATATTCACATTGATTTTCTCAGGTGTTCAAATACTTATTTGCAGCTGTATCATACAAATAAATAGTTAAAAAATCATACATTGTGATTTTGCAAAGAGAACTTGCAAAATAGCAGGGTGTTCAAATACTTATTTTCCTCACTGTATATATATTAACACGTGTTGAAGACCTTTCTCAAACAAAACGAGTCCGTATTTCATTTCTGGAAGCCGGGCTGAATGAGCAAGCACTGTTGCTGTATTCCTGGCATAGGCCAGACCCTCAGTCACCTCTCAGATAGTTCATACAGACATTAAAGAATACATGAAAATAACATTTCAGTGATCACACTGCTAATGTCTATAAGTAAAATCTCATAAGCCTAGAGAAGTCATTCAACTCATGTGATATTTAGAAGGAAAAATATTGATTAATAGCTTGATTATAATCACTCATTAGAATCATTATTATTCCAGAATCCACCCGTTCAAAACTCCTGGAGAACTTTGACCCCTTCCTTCAAAGCTACAAACCACCCTCAAATGCTACCTACCTCTGTCCTTCCTCACAAAATGAGATGATTGAATGTTGTGCATCAGAAATAACTGCTTGTGTAGTTGAAGAGCTGAAATGTTCGCAGTTATGGCTGATGAAGCAAGGGATGGTCATGTCGAGAAGCTTGCAATATATATGCGGATAATGGCACAGTAAAAGAGTCCTTAACTGAACCGTCCGACATCACCAGTTTCAATGCCGAGTCGATCACTGATGCTTACATCAGAAGATTTGAATGATCTCCTCTGTGTGGCTCAAACCTCATGTATGATGGGGCTTCAGTGATGAAAGGTGCAGTTAGAGGAGTTCAAGCAGCCCGAAGCACTTTATGGACATCGTGATGCCCATGAACTGAATTTGGTACTTTGCCACACTTGTAGGGCTGTGCCAGAGGCAGACGACTTTCTGGAAACATTGGGGAATGTATATTCTTCCTTTAGTGTTTGAGTAGTCAATCATCAAGGCACAGCTGGGTTTAGAGAACAGCGGATTTGTCCAGCTCTGTAAAACTAGATGGGGATGCCAGCTCAACTCAAAATCTAACAGCTTTGTTAAGTTGCCTGGAAAAAGTTGCCACACCCATAGCATTTGGACTGTTGTCAAAACTGTCCAGGTTTTCAAGAAGTGTTTACATGCTTGTGATGTGTCTGCTCAGAGGGGCTCCATAAATATCTCCAGAAAGAATCTGTGGACTCTGTGTGCACAAGCAACACTCTTAACACTGACGTTAAAGCAACACTATGGAGCTTTTCCTCTGCGGTCCCCCTACAGGTTGGAAGCGGAATTGTCCATTACCGCTGTCGTAAATCATTTAGCCTACTGTCGCTCGCTCGCTGTTTATCCAGCACTGGCTTTGGAATGAACGATGTCCATAGACAAGGTAGAGTATGATGCATGCTTTTATGAAAGTATGACGTATTGCGACATCAGAAACGAAGAAAAACAAAATAATGACTATTGTAACGCTTGCCGTAAAGCAAGTCAAATTTGTAGTTTTCTTACGTCTCATTAGAACTACAGAAACGCGACCCGATCTGGCAATCTGACATAGTGCGGTTATAGCAGATAAAGGACCGCAAAGCGGAGGCAGAAGTGCCTTTCACCCTGTTACGACTTGATGAACCACTGAAACCATTTTGGAAACATTATTTTAAGGTAAAAAATGTCACATAGTGTTGCTTTAATGCGGAGCAATGAAGAAACAGCAAGGAGACAAAGATCATTTGTGAGTCCAATATATCTCAGAGACCCTGTCTGGTCCCCGGCGTAGAAACAAATCAGTGCAGTGGTAAAGGGCGGTTTCTTTCATCTGAGATCGGTTGCAAAATTAAAACAAATAAGATGACTGTAATCCACGCTCTCATGACGTCCCGTCTGGACTGCTGTGGTTCCTGTACTGTGGCCGGCCTCAAACTGACGTCTCTCACCAAAAACTGTCCAAAATGCTGCAGCGATCTCTTATCTTGGAAAAAGGAGGTTGCAAAAAGTATTTAATAAAAGGGGGCAAATAATTGTTCCCAACATGTTTTGGAGAAAAACATTTATTTCATAATGTGATTTTCCCCCCACTTTCAATTCTTTTACTTCAATGAAAGGTTAGATTTTTGCATTTAAAAGAAATATATATCAAAAGGATAAACGATGCAGATTTATTTTTTACAGCCATCTTTGATCATATTTACCAAGGGGGCAAATAATTCTGACCAGCACTGTATGCACTGTGTAGTGTGATAGAACATGTGTTGATTATTTTTTCCATTGGGCTTTAGGCAAGCCCATCTGTGCGGTTTGCTGATGTGGCCTGCCAGACGGATCCACCAATCACCCGTTCATGGATGAAGACTCGCACACCTCCCTTCAGAAGCACAGGTTTGATTTACTGTACATCTACATTTAATCCTTTAGCAGATGCTTATCCAAAGTGACTTACAAATGAGGAGAGCAATAAAAGCAGTCAAATCAACAATAGGGCAACAATATGCATTGCAAATGAATAAAAGTATTGATTTATTTTATTTCTTTCCCCAAAAATAAAATTAAAATTCTTACTGACCCCAAACTTTTGAAGGGTCGTGTTTAATGTTACAAAAGCTTTAGATTTCAGATAAATGCTGTTTTTTTTTACTTTCTATTCATCAAAGCATCATGAAATACAAGTGTAAAAAACTGTTTTCAACATTGATAATAATCATAAATGTTTCTTGAGCATCAAATCATCATATTAGAGTGATTTCTGAAGGATCATGTGACACTGAAGACTGGAGTAATGATGCTGTAAATTCAGCTTTGATCACAGGAATAAATTACACTTTACTGTATATTCACACAGAAAACAGATATTTTAAACTGTAATAATATTTCACAATATTACTGATTTTGTTTGTATTTTTAATCAAATAAATGCAGCCTTGGTGAGCAGAAGAGACTTCTTTTAAAAACATTAAAAATCTTACCGATCTAAAACTTTTGACCAGTAGTGTATGTATAGAGAGAGAGAGAGAGAGAGAGAGAGAGAGAGAGAGAGAGAATAGTAAGTGTTAATATTGAGTCAAATGTTGGCAAAATAGATGTCTTTTTTAGTCTTTAAAACATTTTTTTTATTGTATTATAAATTCAATGTATTATTATGTTATTATTAATTATTCTTTTAATTTGCAATTCTTAAGATGACACTGAATGCATGTTCTGAATGATCAAAGGTGGCAGTGTGTCCTGCACCGATGCTGGCGTCGACTCCTCAGCGCTCAGAGCTTCAGGACCGTCACGCAAGAGACCCCGCTTGGACCTGAAAGAGGAAGAGGAAGAGGAGGAGGAGGAGCTTTATGAAGGTGGCTCATCTATGATCACTGAAGATCCACATGATGTCCTTCATGATCCTCTACACTCGCTCACTTCAACCCAATCCACAGATGTGACGTGAGTTACATGATATTTGTCATTATCATTTTACGATAAAAATCATAAAAATCTTCTATTTACTTCAGCTCGAACAGAGTGTGAATTGATTATTTTCCTGTGAAATATTTTCTGCTCTGATAGAACGGAACCGTCCATTCCGATCCACAAGATGTCAAAGTACATAGTGTATGAGAGCTGTCTACTGGAGCTGTTTGAGGCGTGCCCGAGGTGTGGACGAGCGTCACGCCCCAAGACCAGGACCATGGGCACGTTCCTCCGAGTGGAGCAGAACTGCCCACATTGTGATTTCTCCAGGACGTGGAACAGTCAGCCGATTATTGGGTCCATTCCTGCCGGGAACCTTCAGCTCACTGCCGCAGTTTATACTTCAGGTGCCTCTTTCTTCACACTCGAGAAGGTAATGACAAACACTCAACTGTGTATCAAATATTTCAGTGTATTTTTATTTTATTTTATTTTATTTTATTTTATTTTATTTTATTTTATTTTATTTTATTTTATTTTATTTTATTTTTATTTCTTTATTTTTATTTTATTTTTAATTTGATTTATTTTTAATCTAATTTGATTTATTTTTTGGTTTATATGTGAGTAATGCTTGTCACATGTTGTTAAGTTTATATCTGTTTTGATAGTATTGTCTATATTGTCTTTTTTCCGTGCCCAGGGACCACAGATGTAAATGAGCTGTATAGCTAATTCTGGTACAGGGCTTGAACTGTGCATGGTCCCTGTCAAATAAACTAATAAAATAAAAAATGTACCAAATAATGTTGCTATATAATGAATATATCTTATCTGACCTCAGATCTTCCAGGCAATGAATCTACAGCTGTGCAAGTACGCCACCTTTCGAAGACTTGCGCGGAGATTCATCGAGCCTGCCATCGTGTACAGGTGGAGGACGACGCAGGACGCCACGCTGGAGCAGCTTATTAGCCAACGGCAGAACGTCATGCTAGCTGGTGACATGAGGACTGACTCGCCAGGTGTGTAGTTCTGAATGTATGTTTCATTGAAGAATAATGGGAAAGCAACTGGTCAAGAATTTTTAATTATTTTCAAAGGTCATTCTGCAAAATATGGCAGCTACACGATGATGGACCTGCGGAACAAGAAGATTATTGATCTTCAGCTGGTTCAGGTGAGCGGGAGGGCCAGCTGGGGAGAAATAGCCGTGCCGTGGGCAGTAACGGGGAACAGTTTGGGTGTGCATGCGAGTTGGTTCTATGAAAACTGAAGGGAAAACACAGATATGGGTAAAATTGTCATGAAATAAAATATTGGAATTAATGTAATTGAAGAGATGGCACTGAAGATCCTCACTGTGTTTTGCTAACATGGCGAACTACGCTTTTTTTTCCTTTTATATCAGAGCAATGAAGTCGCTGGGAGTCGCCATATGGAGATGGAGGGTCTGAAGAGAAGCCTTGCTCTTTTGGAGGAACGTGGCGTTACTTTGAATAGTATCGTGACCGACCGTCGTCCGCAAATTCAGAGATTCCTGAAGGAGACCAGGATCAAGCACTACTACGATGTTTGGCGTTTAGAAAAGAGTATGCTGTCCTCTTCTTTTAATATTTTTAAATAAGGGGAACAACACCAGTACAAGAGGGTCCCTGTTCACTTGTGAAAAGTTTGTTTGATGACATTGTATCGTAAATGATCACAGACATGTGTCCATTATTATCAAAACAGAAACATGTAATGAGTGGTAAATATTGTTTTTTTTACAATATTAGAGAGACTTAGGTAAGTAGTCTTGTAGGGCTGGGTATTGACACATTTCACAATTTGATTCGATTTCGATTCAATATTGATTATTTTGGATATCAGGTTCAATACATGGCAAATTTTCTCAAGGAAAACAAATCTCTTCACTAATGCTGTAAACTATGAGAGTCAGCGAGCCTATAGGCTTCATTAGCCTACTATAATATTGAAGGTAAAGATTAACTGATTTGTATACAAACACTTAAATTACACTTTTATTTATTTTTATAATAATAAAGTTATATGAAATATAAACATTTAAATGGTGGCTGTCATAAAAACCTGCCAGATTTATTCAAACATGCATTAACAATTGAAGAACATAAAAAATTATATGCAAGTAATAGGGTGCATATATTTAGCAAAATGCTTCTCTCTAGAGTTAATTTTTCTCGCTGACTAACGAGTTTATGGTCACTGGATATGGTTTTTCTGAGGTAAATGTGACGTTACATGACATTGTTTACTGACGTCTTTCCACGGTTGAAACACTGATTGGGCGATTCCATGTCACATGATTTCGATAAGTTGTAAAGTGGACGTAATTTGAAATCATATCAATAGTAACAAAGCACAAAGATTATTGCGATTTATTGGATGGGATGCGTGCTACAATGTTCCATTCATTCATCAACTGAAAACAGGATGACTAATGGATTCTTGGGATTTAAGAATCGATATCGGTTCGTAAAAATGAGAATTGATTAAAATCGAGAAATCTATATTTT
Source organism: Abramis brama (assembly GCF_963993115.1). NCBI lineage: Eukaryota > Metazoa > Chordata > Actinopteri > Cypriniformes > Leuciscidae > Abramis > Abramis brama. Next base: position 1,201,188 of record NC_139980.1, on the reverse strand, counting down.
TTTACCCAGCCCTATAGTCTTGTATTTCATATACAGTATATATTTGCATAACTGAAATACACTTTTTGTATTGTTAGGACTGTCCAAAAAGTTGGTCCTGATTTCAAAGAACAAGGACTGTGACGTACTGAAGAAGTGGATTCATAGTATAAAACACCACATGTACTGGACAGCAGCTTCATCAACATCAGGGCCAGAGAGGGTGGCAAAGTGGACGTCTATCCTAAATCATATCCGAGATGTCCACGTCCACGAAGACCCTGCTTTCCCCCAGTGTCTGCATGCACCACGCACATCAAGGGACAAAAGCAAATGGTTGAAAGCAGGTGCGTAGTTGAAATGTAAAGGTTGAGTGGACCTCTCATTCAGACTATATACACTATCACAATTTTCCAAATTTCTGTCTGGTTGTGCATTTAGATTTTTAGATGATGGGAAAGTTTTTAACCATTACCACTTACTCATATGTACAGTGATTCTGTTCAACACATCTAATATGTGGTATTACTCATGTTTTCATAGGAACAGAGGCCTTCATCAAAGTAGAGAAGGCCTTGACCAATAAGAGGATCTTAAAAGATGTGGAGAAGATGAGCCCGCACCACCAGACCTCGTCGCTCGAGGCTTTTCACAGCAGTATTTTACGTTTTGCGCCTAAGAACGCGGTATTTCCTTTTCTTGGAACGTTGTGCAGGTACATACAACATTGTTGCCGTACTGAAATGAATTAAATTCATACATTGTGTTCAAGGGTTACACATGTATTATTTGTCTTCCTAAGACTCTACCTAGCTGCCATGCACTTCAACGAAAATGCTGGGCGTCCCCAAGCAACGTCATCAACCGGTGAGCTGCTATACAGATTGAACTTACCCAAGTCCAAGAAGGGAGAATTTTCCATGAAGCCTGTGAAAGTAGATCCAACGTATGGTAAGTTTTACAAGCTTTTATTGTAAAAACCACACCAAGCCAAGAAAACCTGCAAAGAGACCATGTGAACAATATAATATAAAATGCACTGTATTTAAATGTGCAAAAGGCCTTCTACATCACTAACCATTTGCAAGAAGTGTGTAGTCACGTTTTGTTTGTATTACAGATTATGTGGATGAACTGATGGACCTCATCTTTGAGAAGGTGTTTGAGGACCCTGGTCCATATGAGGCCGAGGTGCAGAAGATCCCCATCCCTGACGAGCTCTCTGCCCAGTTTGAAAAGCCAGACAAGATGGAAGTGATAGCCTCATATGTTTCAAGGTTCAATCAAGGGCTGGTCTGAATCCCGAGCGTCGGGGAATTCCCGCCGTACACGTAGCACTACCCATGAGGCCCAGGAAGCCCCAAACCCAGCTTACAAAGCTTCTGTGGGCCAGATGTCTGTAACGGCTGAGAACAGTGGAGAGAGAATCAGGACTGCTGGATTGTTCAATTCTAACGTGCAATACTTGCTGTACAAAAAAAGTGAGTGAGCCTGTGGCGTTCGGTGCTCTATGGGATCAGACTTTCTTCGGTCATTACAGTAGATGATGCAGAAGATGCACAGCATGGCATTTAAAGTGGCCTTCAGGAAAAACACAGGCTATGTGAAGAGGCTCAGGAAACAAGTGACAGTGGTGTGAGAATAAACTTTACAAAATATACTGTCAAAAGAGTCTCAGGATAAAAGCGTCTGCTAAATAATTGAGAGCAAATGTAAAAGTCATTCTAGCCTGCAAACATGTGCTGTCTGTATGATTACTTGTGCATTTAAGCACATAAGAGTTTCTTTTATTATTCATACCACAACACCAAATAAGAGTGTTTTACAGAAATTGTATACTATGTATAATCTTTCAAAGCGAGATTCTAAAATATTCTAAAAAGTGTCTCTTCATTTCATTCTAAATTGACAGCAATATATTTTTTTAATGTCTGGGAACTCAAAAAAAAAAAAAGTGGAATTAAATGGACTGTGCTGACTACTATCCCTCTGGTGAGAATCGTGGACGAACAAAGCGTACCAGTTTCTTTCAGTCCCACGAATGCATCATAATGTTGACCTCCAGCTTCCTCAGTCAAATGTGCTTCACCAGCAGTGATCGTCTTACATGTGCATTAAAACAAGCGTGTCCTGAAGACAAAAAGGTTGATGACGTGTACTCGATTTTCTGCCAATGATTTATTGGTGTGTGTTTACACACGTGCTTCAGACACCGGTCGTGCTGCTGGCGTTCCCCATAGCGTCAGTCCAAAATGCAGTGTTGATTTCCACTTTGGAAAAGAACTCAGTATCCCCTCAAGACTGATCTTTCATTGTTTATAGTCAATTCTATTAAAATTATTTATTTATTAATTGCATTACTTAGTATTAACTGCAAATATACAAATCTGTTGATACATTTATTTTTAAAAAGTTTAATGAGCAAAAAGAGTTCAGATTACAGTAATGACCACATTAGATTACAGTAATGACCTTGAGGCAATGAATTTACTCAATTTTTTTTAGCATGTTAAACTTGTTGCAGTGCAGTCCTTAAGATCATCATCTTCACCCAGATGCGTCTACAGTATGAAACACAAAAATAAATAGAAAACTGACCAAAAAAATGTTCGTCAAATCATAAAGCTGGACACACAAATGAGAATACACATAAGAATGCTCATTAAATCTCTTCCACTGACATTTATCCAGGGAAACTAATAATCTCCTGCCAGCTCTGCTCTCTATTCATCTAGTCTGTGAGCAGTGGAGATGTGGGTCTGTGTGTTCCTCAGGCTACGGGACCCTGAAGACGGCCATAGCTGATGTTCTGCTTTACAGACAGCTAACAGAGATCTGGAGGCTTAAATGTTGGCAAAGAGGATCTCCAAACACCAATAAAATCAGAAAAGAGAGAAAAGGTAAAATGCTGAATTCTGTTTACATGCATGTCACACTCAAACTGTGAAGAGAAACTGCCATGAAGGATGTAATCATTTTCATCTTGAAAATTCATGCAGAGAAAATAATCTGACATTGCACAGATGAAGAAATACAGTTGTCAGAAAAGCAATATGGGAGTGTAGAATCAACAAGAGAGGAGAAAACCAAAATCACATCTGTCCTCTTCCCAGTAATTACAGCTACAGCATTTTTTGTGCATGATTTTACTTGGATGACGTATTTATGAATGAGCTTGATTAGTTAGAACATTTATGTCCTGATATTTCAGATGGGGCTTTTGTTAGGCTCAAATGCTTTTCTGACCCACTGATAATTATAATAAAGAACTGAATGTGGAAAAATCGACGTCATTCAGTTCTTACTGCTGGAAATTGCATTAGCATGCATGCCTTTTTTTGGTTTGTTTTTGAAGGCTGGGGCATTTTTCCAAATAAGCCTTGATGAAATTTCCATTTATAGAGGGGCAGTGGCTGCTAATTAAAGTCAAATCTCTTTTTTCCTTTTGTTTGGAAGCTAAGCCAGTGCCTCCAGCAAAATAAACCCCCTAACCACCTCTAATAAATATTTATTCAGAGAAAGCTGTAATTATGCTTTTTTTTAGAACGCTTTTATGAGGGGATTTTTGTACATAATTATCTCCACATCATTTTGTCTAAAATGGGATCATAATGGAATCAAAGTGTTAATGAAGATAATGTTATCCATTATGTTTGTCATGGAATTTTATGTATAAATAGTTGGGAAAAGGACTGTGCTGAACACTTGAGATATATTCCCACTCAGTGATTTCCACAATTGTTACTTTAAATTTTCTCCTTCCATGAAATAATAAACTGTGGTTAAACTGTCTGTGGATATTAAAATCCCAGCTGTTTCTCATCCTAATAATGTTCACCCATGAACTTGTTAAAGTGGGCTTTCTGGTGAACTGTGACTGCTGTCACATCATAAAAGTAGCTCATTCTCTTCATCTTTATAAACTAATTTGAGTGGGGAAAAAAGCGCTGTATAAATGTCAAAGAGATGACTCACTGTATCACAAATGGCTTTTGTTCATCTGTGAGCTCCAGCACACAAACCAAAATGATGATGACACTAGACACCTCATAGTTACAAAAATACACTAAATTTACTCGTCACATTCACCATCTTGTTTCTCCCTGTCATAGTTCCCTTGCTCATTGATCGCCTTTAAGTTACTGATCACCTGCACCTGTCCTTCATTACCACACTAATCAACACCAATATAAAGACGCTCTCAGTCATTGTCTGGTCTCCAATACGCAATACAGACTCATCTTCACTAAACCCTTTGGAATATATACTTGTACTCCTGCGATCCACTGTGCTACTTACCTGGTCTCCATCACAGTTATCCTGTTCACCAGCCTCATCTATATTCCCACCTTGTGTGTATGCATGTGTGTGCGTGCGCTCACTCCCCTAGAATCTTTATATTGCTACTCAACTGTTTGCTGTTCTTAACCGCATTCATCTCATCTGGGTTTCCATGACAGAAGACCAGACCAACCCAGCAGGCAAAGAGATGCCTCCATTTCACCCAGACGAACAGCTGCTCTTACTCTCCCAAGATGGCCGCCCTTTGGCAGAGTATTGAAATTCTGTGGACCATGAGCTATGGTGAATTTCAGTGAGGTTGCTTTAAAGGACTATTTTCAAGCAGGTTTGGATGAGCCAGTCCAGTGGTCCCAGGGCTCCTCAGTCTGGTGGTCCCTAGGTCCTGGTAGTCCCCAAGTCTGGTTGTCCTGGGTCCAGTGGTCCCCAAGTCTGGTTGTCCTGGGTTTGGTGGTCCCCAAGTCTGGTTGTCCTGGGTTTGGTGGTCCCCAAGTCTGGTTGTCCTGGGTTTGGTGGTCCCCAAGGCTGGTTCTCATGGGTCCGGTGGTCCCCAAGTCTGGTTGTCCTGGGTTTGGTGGTCCCCAAGTCTGGTTGTCCTGAGTTTGGTGGTCCCCAAGTCTGGTTGTCCTGGGTTTGGTGGTCCCCAAGGCTGGTTCTCATGGGTCCGGTGGTCCCCAAGGCTGGTTGTCCTGGGTTTGGTGGTCCCCAAGGCTGGTTGTCTTGGGTCCGGTGGTCCCCAAGGCTGGTTGTCTTGGGTCCGGTGGTCCCCAAGTCGGTTGTCCTGGGTTTGGTGGTCCCCAAGTCTGGTTGTCCTGGGTTTGGTGGTCCCCAAGTCTGGTTGTCCTGGGTTTAGTGGTCCCCAAGGCTGGTTGTCCTGGGTTTGGTGGTCCCCAAGTCTGGTTGTCCTGGGTTTGGTGGTCCCCAAGGCTGGTTCTCATGGGTCCGGTGGTCCCCAAGTCTGGTTGTCTTGGGTTTGGTGGTCCCCAAGTCTGGTTGTCCTGGGTTTGGTGGTCCCCAAGGCAGGTTGTCTTGGGTCCGGTGGTCCCCAAGTTGGTTGCCCTGGGTCCAGTGGTCCCCAAGGCTGGTTGTCATGGGTCCGGCGGTCCCCAAGTCTGGTTGTCCTGGGTCCAGTGGTCTCAGTGGTTTAATGTTCTTCTATCATGGCCATGGAGGTTGTTCCAAGACCCTTAGTCTCAGCCACGGAGACTGTTCCATTCTTCCTCGCCATGGGAAAGGAGGCCGTCCCAACCTCCTTTGGCTCGGCCAAGAAAGCCACTTCATGCTCCCTGATCTCAACCAGACAGGCTGTCCCATGCTCTTTTGTTTCAGCCACTGAGAACGTCCCAAGCTCTATCGACTTGGCCAAGAATGCCACTTTAAACACCCACAACATGACCAGAAAGGCCATCGTCAGAATCAACCAGCCCCTTGGTCCTGCATTACCGGCACCTCCATCTCAGCCGGCCCTCCAGAGTCTCTCCGCTCTCCAGATGCTCTCAAATTCACCGGGCTCAGAAGCCCCATACTCTGCCAGCTCCACCCTGGCTCCCAGCCCCACCGGCTACCCTATGGTATTGGGTCCCCATCAACTCATCACAGGCAACAAACACCCTTCGGGACTCAGTGTGAGGGTGTTGCTTAAAGGTGTTGGCAGCTGCCTCTGGAGGGGGGACATTTCCCCTGTCTTGTTTCTCCCTGTCAAAGTTCCCTTGCTCACCGGTTGACTTAGTTACTAATCAACCGCACCTGTCCCTCATTACCACACTAATCAATGCCACTATAAAGACACTCTCACCTCACACAATCATTGTCTGGTCTCCAATATGGAATACAGACTCATCTTCGCTGAATGCTACCCTTTTATCAAGTAAAATTAAAAAAAT
>NC_139980.1:1080027-1190027 GCF_963993115.1 Abramis brama | reverse complement strand
TTAATATGAAGTAGATATTGCATATATTCATTCAGTTTATTGTCGAGTTCAGAGTAAGGGTTAACTTATTAGTGCAGAGAAACAACAGTGTATCTTTTCATAAGATAAAGTATAACTGTCATAACATCCAACTCAGTCACATGCATTTATCAATCTCAGGTACTGTACTTCATCCACTCATGGTCTTCACTCAGTAGTTAGTTCCTCTTGTCTCTTTTGTTAATAAAATCCCTTTTATTACACTTGTGTTGATATAAGAGGCTCTACAAATTAACAATATCTCACCAATCCTTCAGACTGATCACATGACAAACTTCCTCCAATTTATATAATTCTTATTTATTCAACAATCTTTTTGATTGCTCTTTATGGTTAAGGTGAGTGTATAACAAGTAGGCCTATACAGTGAGGAAAATAAGTATTTGAACACCCTGCTATTTTGCAAGTTCTCCCACTTAGAAATCATGGAGGGGTCTGAAATTGTCATCGTAGGTGCATGTCCACTGTGAGAGACATAATCTAAAAAAAACAAATCCAGAAATCACAATGTATGATTTTTTAACTATTTATTTGTATGATACAGCTGCAAATAAGTATTTGAACACCTGAGAAAATCAATGTTAATATTTGGTACAGTAGCCTTTGTTTGCAATTACAGAGGTCAAACGTTTCCTGTAGTTTTTCACCAGGTTTGCACACACTGCAGGAGGGATTTTGGCCCACTCCTCCACACAGATCTTCTCTAGATCAGTCAGGTTTCTGGGCTGTCGCTGAGAAACACGGAGTTTGAGCTCCCTCCAAAGATTCTCTATTGGGTTTAGGTCTGGAGACTGGCTAGGCCACGCCAGAACCTTGATATGCTTCTTACAGAGCCACTCCTTGGTTATCCTGGCTGTGTGCTTCGGGTCATTGTCATGTTGGAAGACCCAGCCTCGACCCATCTTCAATGCTCTAACTGAGGGAAGGAGGTTGTTCCCCAAAATCTCGCAATACATGGCCCCGGTCATCCTCTCCTTAATACAGTGCAGTCGCCCTGTCCCATGTGCAGAAAAACACCCCCAGAGCATGATGCTACCACCCCCATGCTTCACAGTAGGGATGGTGTTCTTGGGATGGTACTCATCATTCTTCTTCCTTCAAACACGTTTAGTGGAATTATGACCAAAAAGTTCTATTTTGGTCTCATCTGACCACATGACTTTCTCCCATGACTCCTCTGGATCATCCAAATGGTCATTGGCAAACTTAAGATGGGCCTTGACATGTGCTGGTTTAAGCAGGGGAACCTTCCGTGCCATGCATGATTTCAAACCATGACGTCTTAGTGTATTACCAACAGTAACCTTGGAAACGGTGGTCCCAGCTCTTTTCAGGTCATTGACCAGCTCCTCCCGTGTAGTTCTGGGCTGATTTCTCACCTTTCTTAGGATCATTGAGACCCCACGAGGTGAGATCTTGCATGGAGCCCCAGTCCGAGGGAGATTGACAGTCATGTTTAGCTTCTTCCATTTTCTAATGATTGCTCCAACAGTGGACCTTTTTTCACCAAGCTGCTTGGCAATTTCCCCGTAGCCCTTTCCAGCCTTGTGGAGGTGTACAATTTTGCCTCTAGTGTCTTTGGACAGCTCTTTGGTCTTGGCCATGTTAGTAGTTGGATTCTTACTGATTGTATGGGGTGGACAGGTGTCTTTATGCAGCTAACGACCTCAAACAGGTGCATCTAATTTAGGATAATAAATGGAGTGGAGGTGGACATTTTAAAGGCAGACTAACAGGTCTTTGAGGGTCAGAATTCTAGCTGATAGACAGGTGTTCAAATACTTATTTGCAGCTGTATCATACAAATAAATAGTTAAAAAATCATACATTGTGATTTCTGGATTTTTTTTATTTAGATTATGTCTCTCACAGTGGACATGCACCTACGATGACAATTTCAGACCCCTCCATGATTTCCAAGTGGGAGAACTTGCAAAATAGCAGGGTGTTCAAATACTTATTTTCCTCACTGTATATAATTTATCTATTGTCCACCAGGATGAAAAATGTGTCTTTGGAAACTAAATACAGGGCTCTTATGCAGTTTGGATTGATTTAAGTAATTTCCAGGTCTGGATAAGAATGAAAAATAAAAAATAAAAAACCCTGCACACTATCAATAGGCCTTTATCTCATATCCTGGTTTCGGAACGTTCGAAATCGCCAAGCAGTGTACTCGCACTTCCGGTGGTTACTTAGTTACACCTTTAGATGAAAAGTAGGTCAGTAAACTTAAATAAAATCGCGATATAGACCAGTGATAATTAACAGGCAGCCGTGGTGAACGCGATAACCGGAAGACGCAGTACACTGCTTCAGCAATTTTTCGCGGCTACTTCCGGCGTTCTATTGTGATGCGATAAAGGCCTATAGGCTACTTGGAAAAAAAAATCTAAATTACCTCATTGGCAGCAACGTTTCGGTCCCATAACCTTCATCAGCCATTTCCATATGCCAATAACTTAATTTTGATCCTTTTGCAAAGAATTGATAGTGTGCAGGATTTTCTTTATGATTTTGTTGGTCCTTTCTCCTCCGCACCGATCCATCACCGGCAGGTGTGCGGGGGTAGCGGTTAATTTAATGGAAAAATATTTGTGCTTCTAGACTATTGCTGCTATGAGTCTGTTTTCACAATGTGAAAAGGGTCAATCGAACACTGATTATCGTGAATCCACACCTGTAGGAAAGCCAGAACAAAGACCGATAAAGACTAAAAACAAGTGTAAACATCAGTACAGCAAACACAAAGTGGAAAGATTAGATGGAGACAATCCTGAGAAGTGAAACCCAGTTTGCTTGTTTCGCTAGGTAAAGAAATGATTGTGTAGAGCGCTCTCTAGAACTCACTAGAGTCAGTCATTCACACAAATCTCAGAGATTATGCTGATACACGTGGATAGATGGCAATGCTAATGCTAAAGAGCTACTGACATCATCAAACATGAACCAATCACAGAAGATCAACTGGACAGAGCAGGATTATTAGAGAATAAACAAACTTTATTTTGAAGAGTGTTACACAATGGGTTGGGTGGGGCATAAAAACATGATAGATCATTCAAAGCTGCTTAAAAAAAGAACGAGAAAGTCAATTCTACGATGAACTGCTATACACAGGGTCCATGAAGGAAGGAGAGAGAGAGAGAGAGAGAGCACAGGCCTCGCTCGACATTAGCACTGGCAGTTTGGTCGCGTTTGATCATTTCATCAAAAGTATCGGAAAGAGATTAAAAAGATTTAAAAGGGCAAACAGGCCGACTTTGCCAAAAAATCATCAGATTTAAAAACAAAAAAAAACAAGAGGTTTCTACAAATATATTTTTGAATATTGGTGCCGGGAAACGGCTTGAAATCCCAAACTTTCCAAAGAGCTGCCTAGGTTTGAAGTTTTCTGGAGTTTGTAAGGTTTCGTCTCGTTGCTCAGAGAGGTAGAAGGCGTTCCTCCTCCCCTCGGTGGAATGTGTGTGTGTGTGTGTGTGTGTGTGTGCTTGACTGCATAGAGGAAAGATTGGCACTGCCGTCCACCAGTGAGAAATCACACAGTGCCACTGTCCTGTGCTGCTGGTCCCTTATAAAACACATCATGAAAACCAATCAATCAATCTTTAGCCCCGCCCCCATCACCCCCCCACCCCCTAAAGGTTCAGTATCACCTTCATATGCTCACGCTCCTCATATTATTATTATTATCATCATTATTACACTGTACTCCTCCACGACATGATTCTCCTCCAAATCCAGACTAGGAATGTGAATTTCTAATTAACAATAAAAATAACAGAAATCTAGCCTTCAGAGATGGTCAAGACAATCTTTTGAGGGAAAGAGATAAAACAAACACTAAAAAAATAAAATGCTACAGATGTTAGCTAAGTGGTTCTGAATGCTAGAAGATGAAGCTGTTTCTGTACAGGATCAGAGCTGCTCTCCTCCACAGATGACCTCTGACCCCTGGAGGAACGTGCTGGACTTCAGCTCTGGGGAAGAGCAAACACAGTTATTACACACATATCCGGACGCTCGTGAGATCAAACCAAGCGTGCCGCACAAGCCCTGAAAAGTGAAGCCAAAACGTCTCGATCGCCCCCCGGTGACTGGTCCTAGTATAGGTCATAAGCCCCGCCTCCCCATGTTATTCAACGGGACGTGAGACCAACTAAACAATTAAATTACACTTCAAATATCTTTTTTCCAAAGGTGGTTTCTTTCATTTGCTGTCGTTTTTATCACGCTGATGTAAGTTCAAGTGTCTGTTTCAAAAATAAGTTGGTTTTTAGTTAGTTACGTGATGCGGTGGTGTAACGTCATGATTGACAGCTGTGATTGACAGGTTCTCTGAGCGAAGTAGCCACTGAAGCACCAACGGACATTTTTTCAGGATCTTCGGAGGACTGAGGAGATTGTATTTACTTTATTTTAACAAGCCTCTTGACGTACAATCAATTTTTAAAAGAGTGTGCAGAATCCTCTCTCCCTGAGTGCATTCTGCGAGAGTGAGGGCGGAGCGTTGATTTCGCGGCTTTACTTCCTGCTCACGACTGCGTAGGACTGGTCCCGAGATCGCTACTGCGCAGACTCAAGTTCCAATATGTCAGCGCCATATCGGGACTCTGGCGGCTTCAGTTCTCATCAATGGAAGAGAGCGAAGGGGCGTCGTCCATCTTTTTTTACAGTCTATGGATCAAACTAACGGCGTCATATTCACGACACTGTTACACTGCGTCACGTCAGCCGAATCAGAGGAACACAGATTACATTTCAATTAAAACGTTAAAAAGCCACTATTCCTGACTTTAATCTCACTTATGGAACATATTTAATTTTTCACAAAGCAACCAATCAAATCGTGAATAATGGTCAACATTTCCCTGGCACATCTTACCCCGAAGCTCCTGACACACTTCCATTCGTTTCATAATGGCTTCCGTGGTTTCACACACTGATGAGTGTTTTAGTGCTGGATTACTCTGGACTCGTTTGACCTGACATCATTTCCTTCACTGGTTGTAGTGTTTCACTAATTATGCACTTATTTTAAGTTATATTAATTTATCCAATATTTTAAATGACACGTTCATAGGGTCACGGTTCTCTGATGTCGATATAATTAATAATAGTGGTATGTTTCAACTTTAACTATATAAATGAAGACAGAAGTACATTACTGTGGTAAATACTATTGCAATGTAAAATAAAAAAATATTTTTAAAGAGTATATGATAATTGTAATAATGAAACGCACTGTGCGCTTCACCCTGAAACACGCAGCGCATCAGACTATACAGTTATTCAACTAAACCGCAGCCTTTGATGTGATCATCAGTTTTATTTGTTTATTTAAGTTTATTTGGTTGGCAATGCTACGCCACACATTGTCTTTCAAATCGTTGTCCTTGTAGTTTGTGATTGGCTGAAGCCTTTTCTGTCGCCGCAAAAGTAAAAAAAAGTCGACATCGAAGCGGAAAAAAATAAAAGTTGTGTTTTCGCCGCAGAACATTCGCGTTCGGTGTGGAAGCGCTCATTACACAAACAGCTGATCAAAAAATAAAACCATTGTGCGAATTATTCGTGCGTCAAAATCGCGTCCAGTGTGAAAGGACCTTAATATGTTTTAGTTTGAAAACGTAATTTTTCTCCCCGTTTTGGCCTTCCGTCCACACTGAGACGGCGTTTCAAGTCAACGAAAGCGTAGCTTTTGGAAAACACTCTCCAAAGCGGATATATTTGAAAATGCCGTCTTCGCGTCGTAGTGTGGATTGTGAAAACGGAGGCTTTCGAAGACGATGACGCACTTTTAGTCATGTGATGCAGTCATATGACCAATTCAGCCAAGATGGTGAAGGACACTGTACAGCAGTTGTTTTGACAGCCTTGTTAAAGATTAACCTCACTGTCGGCACATTTAAAAAACTCACTTTCCTCGACGTAAATAAACACCTAGCGGAAATGACGCAGGTCGAAGCGTCTCAGGATTCACTCATGCGCAGTACGGGGATGCAAGCGTTTTCAGACGTTTCAGTGTGGATGCGCAACTTTTGGAAAACGATTGAAAAGTGTGGACGCGGAGCGTTTTTAGACGAAAACTCCATTTTCAAATTTATCCGGATTAGTGTAGACGTAGCCTGAGGTGATGACACATCTAAAGGTCTTTGCACACGGAGTTCGAAATTTTCGTATGCGTTTTTTTCGTATTCGTCACGCACAGAAACCTTGCACACCGATGCACGTTAATGACTCTGTTGCGATAAAATTCACAAAACAATACAAAATGGAGTCTTCAAGCAGCGAGGATGATTTTGTTTTCCTTTCTCTTCTTATAAATTCTAAAAAGAAAGAGGAAATATCGGGTCCGTCATCCGATCCTGAGATTGCGTAGAGAGGAAGGAGAGTTCGTGCGGGATTATCCCGAGGGATTCATAGTTTACTTCAGGATGTCAGAGGCTCAGTTTGATGCTCTGCTACTGATACTGGAGCCACACATTAAAAAGAAGACCACCAATATCCGAGAACCAGTTGATCCTGAACAGGTCTGGATTTTGGCGTCCGCTTGTACGGTGGCTCTGAACTGTCAAAACACATCAAAATGCTTGGTATGGATGCGAAAAACGCGGAAAACTGAACCCGATGCGAATGACGGAAGTTTCGGAGGCAGTGTGTAAATGTGAGGTCGTACCCCCTCTGTCTCCTTCAACTAGTGCACGAGAACAGCTTCTTTAAAAACTGAGGATAAGGCACTCAATTCAGCTGTTGTTTTAACAGTGGCGGGAGCGTTTAGTTGTTCTGAGCGTTTCGGCGAATACTAACACATGCTAATCTTCCACTGCAGATGAAGCTACACACACTCGCTCGACGTGACATGCTGTTGAGTGATCAAGCTGACGAAACACTGAAAGCTCAGCTTTACTTTCTCGTGAAGGAAATCAGTGGCAGAGCTGTGATGTTCCTAATCCCAGTCGGCCACTGTTGACATGCGGAGGGAAGCGCATCAGGAAACGCTTTCATCTCTCAGCTCCGCTCACAGAAGGGCAGAGGTCAGCTGGAGACGTGACAGCGCTTCCCCTCAGAGACGACAGCGCCACCAAAACACAACTAATCTAAAGGGCTTAAAAACTGTTTCCGGTCAGAGATGCGAATAGAAAAAATGGAATATGGCATAAAACGGTTGCGAATAAAGCAGCATTTCCATGAACAAAATCGTCATTTCCTGGGAAATTGGCGCAAAATATCAGTTGTGTCACGACAGCTCTCGGGAGATTAGCATGGTAATGGATATGGCAATGTTAAAGTATTTGGTCTTGGCGGAAAATTTGAATGTTGAGCCGCAGATCATTGGCGCTGATGCAACAACAACCAATCAGCTGTGCTGTGTACACAGTCTGTTTTGTCTGAAGTTAAAGTGAACAGCTGGGGAAGAATAAGTGCACACAGTATCAGTGCATTAGCTCTTAAAGTGACAGAAGCCTAATATTCCTGCATCTGTGTGTTTTTAATGTTTAACAAAAGACAAAGAAAAAAACGACTCGCTGCTCGACTGAATAAGTTTTCTAACTTTGATTAGGATTAATCCGTTTAATTTATACAGTGAACATTATGCAGTGTTATTTTACATTTGATTACTTAATTAAAAATGTCAGCACCTGTTAGACCTTCCAGAAAACCCTGATTGTTTCATTTGCATTTTTGTCTTATTGTATTTATTTGTGCTATCGCTTGTAATTTCATTATTTGTTCTTATTTTATTACTGATTGTTTACTTATGTTTTAAATTTATATTAGGCTCGTAGTTTAGCTGTGGTATCGAAGTTTGAGTTTTTTACTGGTATACGAGTCTCATGAGGAACCTCTACAATAACGTAATCTTACGGTAAAATGAATTCAGATCCAGTTTGTTCAGAAATGAAGCCCTGAGTGAGACTCTCCACTGGCAGATCCAGGACAGAGGAAATAAAGAGACAAACACAAGGAAAAGACACAAAGAAAAGGGGAGAACGAGAGGCTCTGGGTGCAGGAGGAGGAGGAGGAGGAGCCAGTCGTCAAGAGCGCTGCTGTTGCCATGGCGAGTTGCCATGAGCTTACCTGTCCTTCAGTCCTCGTCCTCGGCCAGCTCCGTCTCTTTGTGGACCACCACGCGAGTGACCGACATGTCAGGGTGCTGCTCTTTGGCCTCCTTTATAGCCTGGGCCAACGCCTGACCCCACACAGTGACCCAGACACACACACACACACACACACACAAACCAAACAAAAGATTCAACTGAAAAAATGAACAACTCAACTCAACACAAGAATGAAAACTCAACTGAATGACACACAGACGACGGGGGAACATGCATCTGCAACGCTGGACCCGCGAGAACCATGTCTCAGTGTGTGAGGATGGCGAATGTCTCATCGCTATGGTAACGGTGTCTCAGGGCAGTGTGTGTGCGTCACAGGAACGGCTCAGGGTTATAATGAGCAGCTCCTCTACACCTGTGGCTCGTCACACTGGACACCGCGAGCTTCAGGTCAGACTGTACGAACACTGCTCCAGATCATGACAGTATCGTATGATCAGCTCAGTCATTAATGCTCATCAAACGGAGGAAACCACGAGAGATTGATCTAGACTCAGGTCAGTCAGTGAAGACGTACTACGCCAGGTTTTATTTTTACATTTGATTATTACATGTTTTAAGTGCTGCTGATAAATAGACCTACTATAGCTGAATACATTAAAAAAGCACTGTTTATTTGTTTTGTATCTTATATTGTATTTGTCCTATTATTTGTAAATTACTTCTTTGATCTTAATTTTTAATAACAAAAATAAATAAAGTGATAAATAAAATGAAATAGGATTTTGGTCGTATCGTCCACCACTACTTTGGCCTAAATGGTCTGTCAATCTTTTTTCTTGTGAAAAATACGGATGAGAGTTTTGTGTATGTGTGTGTGAGTGAGTGTGTATGTATGTGTGTGTGTGTGAGTGAGAGTGTGAGTCTCTGTGTAACAGTGTGTGTGTGTGTGTGTGAGAGTGAGTGAGTGTGTGTATGTGTGTGTGAGAGTGTGTATGTGAGTCTGTGTAACTGTGTGTGTGTGTGAGAGTGAGTGAGTGTGTGTGTATGAGTGTGTGAGTCTGTGTAACTGTGTGTGTGTGTGCGTGTGAGAGTGAGTGAGAGTGTGTGTGAGTCTCTGTGTAACTGTGTGTGTGTGTGTGTGTGTGTGTGTGTGTGTATCTCACCTGATCGTGATCGATGTCAGAGTCTCCCGTGATGACGATGCGCTTCTCAATGCGAGTTTCTGACAGCCCGCCCTTTAGTGTCTGTCAATCATTAAAGAGACACAGACGTCATGTGACACATCCGAGTCAAACACAACGTTCAGCAGGAAATCATGGAGGAGCATTGGATTAAGATAAATATAATAAAGCAGTTTTAGAGGATCAGGAATGTGAATTAAAGTACACTGTAAAATGATTTTGGTCAAAGTTGCAATTAAAATTTTATTTTAGTACGTTTTACAAGAAAACAGTATTTCAGCTGTTGCTTCTCAGCGTAATGTTGCCGTTGAAAATTACACCAATCAGAGTCAAAACAAGCAAAATGCACCAAAAGATCTCTTTAGCTCCGCCCACTCCCATGAAGCACTGCAAGTGACATAATTGAGTCAATGTCCTTACACTCTCAAAATACTTATATATGCATATTTTGCTATAAACTTAAAATATACTGTTTATATATATACAAGCAGAACACATGCAGATATAAAGAGAGCTGGTCTTCCTGCTCGTGTCCCACATCCCAGTTCCCCCTCAGAGCTAGAGCGGAGGCTGAGGCTATATCACACTGTGTGCGCAAATATTAAACAAATGTTTGTAAATATTTAACTATTATATTATTTAAAGGTGGGGTATGTGATTCTCTTTTTTTGTCCATTTTTTCTAAATCACTTGAAATCCTATTCCTAACCCACTTACAGCCACTGAGTTAGAAGCACTGAAATGAAAATTAAGCAATTTAATCATCTGTGGAACAGACAGGACTCGAAAAACTCCAGCCAATCATTTCCAAGACCACCTAGAGTCATTGGACAGTAAGTTTGTCAATCAATCGGTCGTACCATCCCCCCCTCCCCCCTCCCCCCTCCCCCCTCCCCCTCGCGTGCGTGACCGCGAGAGACAGAGAGAGAGTAATGGGTGGAGTCAGGGCCAGCGTTGGAGGAAAGAAGTTGAGTTGTGTATTTTCAAAATCTGCAAATCCCATTCCCTACCTTTAGGCTAATATTTACTGATATTTATTTCAATGCTTTACAGGCTTTAGAGTGTTGTTTCATTGACGGAAGTGTGTGTTACCTTGGTGATGTGTGTGGTGGTGGTGGTGCTGCAGAGTGACTCAGAGGTGTGTGTGTGTGTTACCTTGGTGATGTGTGTGGTGGTGGTGGTGCAGAGTGACTCAGAGGTGTGTGTGTGTGTTACCTTGGTGATGTGTGTGGTGGTGGTGGTGCAGAGGGACTCAGAGGTGTGTGTGTGTGTGTGTGTGTGTGTGTGTGTGTTACCTTGGTGATGTGTGTGGTGGTGGTGGTGCAGAGTGACTCAGAGGTGATGTGTGTGTGTGTGTGTGTTACCTTGGTGATGTGTGTGGTGGTGGTGCAGAGTGACTCAGAGGTGATGTGTGTGTGCGTGTGTGTGTGTTACCTTGGTGATGTGTGTGGTGGTGGTGGTGCAGAGTGACTCAGAGGTGATGTGTGTGTGTGTGTGTGTGTGTGTGTGTGTTACCTTGGTGATGTGTGTGGTGGTGGTGGTGCAGAGTGACTCAGAGGTGATGTGTGTGTGTGTGTGTTACCTTGGTGATGTGTGTGGTGGTGGTGCAGAGTGACTCAGAGGTGATGTGTGTGTGTGTGTGTGTGTGTGTGTGTGTGTGTGTGTGTGTGTGTTACCTTGGTGATGTGTGTGGTGGTGGTGGTGCAGAGTGACTCAGAGGTGATGTGTGTGTGTGTGTGTGTGTGTGTGTGTGTTACCTTGGTGATGTGTGTGGTGGTGGTGGTGCAGAGTGACTCAGAGGTGATGTGTGTGTGTGTGTGTTACCTTGGTGATGTGTGTGGTGGTGGTGCAGAGTGACTCAGAGGTGATGTGTGTGTGTGTGTGTGTGTGTGTGTGTGTGTGTGTGTTACCTTGGTGATGTGTGTGGTGGTGGTGCAGAATGACTCAGAGGTGATGTGTGTGGTGGTGGTGGTGCAAAGGGACTCAGAGGTGATGTGTGTGTGTGTGTGTGTGTGTGTTACCTTGGTGATGTGTGTGGTGGTGGTGGTGCAGAGGGACTCAGAGGTGATGTGTGTGTGTGTGTTACCTTGGTGATGTGTGTGGTGGTGGTGGTGCAAAGGGACTCAGAGGTGATGTGTGTGTGTGTGTGTGTGTGTGTTACCTTGGTGATGTGTGTGGTGGTGGTGGTGCAGAGTGACTCAGAGGTGATGTGTGTGTGTGTGTGTGTGTGTGTGTGTGTTACCTTGGTGATGTGTGTGGTGGTGGTGGTGCAGAGGGACTCAGAGGTGATGTGTGTGTGTGTGTGTGTGTGTGTGTGTGTGTGTTACCTTGGTGATGTGTGTGGTGGTGGTGGTGCAGAGTGACTCAGAGATGATGTGTGTGTGTGTGTGTGTGTGTGTGTGTGTGTTACCTTGGTGATGTGTGTGGTGGTGGTGGTGCAGAGTGACTCAGAGGTGATGTGTGTGTGTGTGTTACCTTGGTGATGTGTGTGGTGGTGGTGGTGCAAAGGGACTCAGAGGTGATGTGTGTGTGTGTGTGTGTGTGTTACCTTGGTGATGTGTGTGGTGGTGGTGGTGCAGAGTGACTCAGAGATGATGTGTGTGTGTGTGTGTGTGTGTGTTACCTTGGTGATGTGTGTGGTGGTGGTGGTGCAAAGGGACTTAGAGGTGATGTGTGTGTGTGTTTGTGTTACCTTGGCGATGTGTGTGGTGGTGGTGGTGCAGAGGGACTCAGAGGTGATGTGTGTGTGTGTGTGTGTTACCTTGGTGATGTGTGTGGTGGTGGTGGTGCAGAGGGACTCAGAGGTGATGTGTGTGTGTGTGTGTGTGTGTGTGTTACCTTGGTGATGTGTGTCGTGGTGGTGGTGCAGAGTGACTCAGAGGTGATGTGTGTGTGTGTGTGTGTGTTACCTTGGTGATGTGTGTGGTGGTGGTGGTGCAGAGGGACTCAGAGGTGATGTGTGTGTGTGTGTGTGTTACCTTGGTGATGTGTGTGGTGGTGGTGGTGCAGAGGGACTCAGAGGTGATGTGTGTGTGTGTGTGTGTGTTACCTTGGTGATGTGTGTGGTGGTGGTGGTGCAGAGGGACTCAGAGGTGATGTGTGTGTGTGTGTGTGTTACCTTGGTGATGTGTGTGGTGGTGGTGCAGAGTGACTCAGAGGTGATGTGTGTGTGCGTGTGTGTGTGTTACCTTGGTGATGTGTGTGGTGGTGGTGGTGCAGAGTGACTCAGAGGTGATGTGTGTGTGCGTGTGTGTGTGTTACCTTGGTGATGTGTGTGGTGGTGGTGGTGCAGAGTGACTCAGAGGTGATGTGTGTGTGTGTGTGTGTGTGTTACCTTGGTGATGTGTGTGGTGGTGGTGGTGCAGAGTGACTCAGAGGTGATGTGTGTGTGTGTGTGTTACCTTGGTGATGTGTGTGGTGGTGGTGGTGCAGAGTGACTCAGAGATGATGTGTGTGTGTGTGTGTGTGTGTGTTACCTTGGTGATGTGTGTGGTGGTGGTGGTGCAAAGGGACTTAGAGGTGATGTGTGTGTGTGTTTGTGTTACCTTGGCGATGTGTGTGGTGGTGGTGGTGCAGAGGGACTCAGAGGTGATGTGTGTGTGTGTGTGTGTTACCTTGGTGATGTGTGTGGTGGTGGTGGTGCAGAGGGACTCAGAGGTGATGTGTGTGTGTGTGTGTGTGTGTGTGTTACCTTGGTGATGTGTGTCGTGGTGGTGGTGCAGAGTGACTCAGAGGTGATGTGTGTGTGTGTGTGTGTGTTACCTTGGTGATGTGTGTGGTGGTGGTGGTGCAGAGGGACTCAGAGGTGATGTGTGTGTGTGTGTGTTACCTTGGTGATGTGTGTGGTGGTGGTGGTGCAGAGGGACTCAGAGGTGATGTGTGTGTGTGTGTGTGTTACCTTGGTGATGTGTGTGGTGGTGGTGGTGCAGAGGGACTCAGAGGTGATGTGTGTGTGTGTGTGTGTTACCTTGGTGATGTGTGTGGTGGTGGTGGTGCAGAGTGACTCAGAGGTGGTGTGTGTGTGTGTGTGTGTGTTACCTTGGTGATGTGTGTGTGTGTGTGTGTGTGTGTGTGTGTTACCTTGGTGATGTGTGTGGTGGTGGTGGTGCAGAGGGACTCAGAGGTGATGGTTTGAGCGGTCATGAGCACACCTGGCTCCCCGTCTCCATTACCATCCAGCTGTCAATCACACACAGAACACACACACATTCAGAACTCAACACAGACGCATGAGTTCGCATTAATGGCGAAGACGAAGCTACGTCAACATTATGGTTACAGTTCCAAAGCAGTTCAATGACAGTCAAGCTGCTCTTCTGAAGTACTGAGCTAAACTACAAGACACTGACGAGCCGCATCAGAGATTCCTCAGGGGGAAATATATATATATCTATATATTTTTGGCAAAGAACAATCAGCACCTCATCCCTTCAAAAGCTCTACTTCATAGTTTCAATGTGACAATAAAAGTGTGTTGGTTTGTTTCAAATACGTCTCCTAAACCATGGCACTGCCCCTGTACTGAAGTCACGTGACCCTCTCACCTGCGCGGCCTCGTACGTGATGGTCTTGGTCTCCGTGTGGACGATGGGAACCTCCTTCGTGGAGATCTCCGTCTTCTGAGCCGCGAACGTGTCTGAGATCGTGACCATCTCAGTCTTCACCACAGGAGGCTACAGAGAGACAGAGGCCGTGAGCGTGAGGAACACACACACTCTGACGTCACTACACACACTCTGACGTCACTACACACACTCTGACGTCACTACACACACTCTGACGTCACTACACACACTCTGACGTCACTACACACACTCTGACGTCACTACACACACTCTGACGTCACTACACAAACTCTGACGTCACTACACACCGACACCACGCAGAGATCAGGCTCATGCAGTCTAAACACACACCACTACACACTACACGTCTTTGGTATAGCGCATGCAGCCAAACCCAGATACCACAAGCCGAACAGTGTGACGGTACATGAGTGCAGGTTTGGTGTCAGTGATCTTTGGTGTCAGTGATCTCACACATGCAGACGCACGTTCTCTCAACATATCAGGACTCTACTCCAATCAGTGTGAGCAAATCAGGTCAGTAACATTACTGAAGATCTCTGCTAGCAGAGTGAAGAATCAACGCAAGCTAACTATCAAGTGTGAAACATGCGACGATACATAACATGCAGCAGAAAATATAAGCCCCCGCATGCAACGCTCCCAGTGTGTGTGTGTGTGTGTGTGTGTGTGTGTGTGTGTGTGTGTGTGTAGTAGAGTAGGATGGAATATAAAATCAACTTAAAGGCGAGAGGATGGAATGACTGGCGTTAAAGCGGACAGAACCACATCATTTATACTGCTTCTCTTCCTGAAAGGAGTGCTAGAGAGAGACGGATGCGCAGATCGAGCGGGATCTTCCTCCGGGACGAGGGAGGAGTGGGAAATGGAAGAGGAGATGAGGAGAAGAGCAGGGAAAGCGTCTCCGCTAGCTCACGACGCCAATTACCTCCGAGCAACAGATAACCTGCGGCAGGAGCTCCGCCTCCACACGCGACACACTGCCATTGACGACGGGAGGCTCCTCCTCCACGGCTCTGAGAGGGGGCGGGGCTTCGGCTGCAGGGGCGTGTCCATTGGGAGCGTCGTCCTTGTCTGTACACTCTTCTTCTTCAGGCTGTGCGGTTGCTTGCTCTTCCTCTGCACTAGGGGCGGAGTCAGCTGGTTCTGCTTCTGTGATTGGCTGCGACTCTACCACAGAGGGCGGAGCTTGTTGTATAAGCCCCACCTCCTGTTCTTCCTCGGGCTCTTCCTCGATCTGCTGAACGGAGATGCTCGCACTGGGTGTCTGAGCGTGATACTCCGCCTCTTCTTCGCTCTCACTGTCCGAGGATAAACTCCTCTCCTCCTTGACCTCCGTCTCCACGGTAACCGGGGTCTCGGGGGCGGGGCTTTTGGGCTTGGCTTTGATGACCTCCTCGATGACGACGGTCTCTTCCACGACCTCTACGACCTCTGGCTGGCCGTTCACTTCAGGTTTGACCTCTGTGCTCTACACCAGACAACGACACAGACACACACGAGGGATGGAGAGAAAAGCAAAAAACATAAACGATGACCACAGAAAAAAAAACTGAAGGAAACAAACTTAGTCAAAGTCAGTGCCATTTCAGTGCAAGGAAGAGAGATGTACAGTCTGTTCAGCGGGAGAAACACGTGTGCTTGAGAATCAGCAAAACCATGAATAATAATAAAATCTTAATCCTGATTTTCCTAGAGAAGAGATAAATCAACAGTTTTTAACGTCACAGTTAAACTTGTATAGTGTTGAATGGGAGACGACAGCAAATCTAATTTCCAAATATAAGATTCCATTATAGTGAATCTACGACTGTACAACAGAAGAAGAACAAACTGGAGATTGATTACGTCGGTCAGACGAGAGAGAGATGTCATCAGTCCCTCAGGATCTGTGTTCCTCACAGCGGCCGTAACTAGCTCACTGTCATATTAAGCAGAGGCAATAAAACACAAAGTATAGTGTGTTTTTTCATTTCTCGAATTAAACTGCTAGATTTATGAAGTTAATAACTCATGTCTTCAGTCTGTGAAAGGGTCGACCGTCAGGATTTATTCTCTGGAAACACACCTAACTTATTGTCTCAGTTAAATCTGTCTTGCTGTAAAGTTGTTCTGGAAAACCAAGAGTTATGACTCCCACTGAACACACTGTACATCGTCTATCGCTCACAGCGAATCAAACACGGCATCTGCTCCAACTAAGGTCCATAAACACTGCAACACACACATATATAATCAAACGAGCAACATAAGGAGAAGAGAGACAGTCGTAAGCTGAAGATGAAGAAAGCATGGCTGGACAGACAGATGATGATGATCTCTGAGTCATGATGTCTGCAACGGAAAAGGGATGAGGTGTGTGTGTGTGTGTGCAGTGTTAGGTGTGTGTTTGCTCAGGTGATGTTAGGTGGCTGAGCGAGGACCTTGCTGGCGTCTCCGCTGTCGGTCTCGGGATGAGGAGGGCTTTTCTGAGGAACCTGGAGGCAACCATAGGACACAGTCACTCAAACACACACACACACACACACACACACTCTCTGAGGAACTGCTGACACCTGCCACTCACGGCGATCTGATCGCAAGCGGTCTCCGGGTCGACAGTCTCAACCCCACACGTGTGACGGGACCGCCGGAGACAGCAGGTGTTACAGGGTCTGAGCAGGAACGGGTTCGGGGAGGTGGAGGACGACAGTTAGAAGACCATGCACACACACACACACACACACACATGACGGCAGAGGTGAAAATGACTGGCCAATGAGAGGAAGTTGATGCGCAGTCTGGCAGTGAGATGACCTCCGTACACGAGCTCAGTGTGCGATTCTCATCTTATTACACGGCTCTGTGGAATACTGGACTCTGATTGGTCAATCGCACCATCCATAAAAACTGATAACACAGGCTCATCCGGGTCACTGTAACTGAAGTCGGCGCTATACGCTCGATAATGCAGTGTGCCTTTAACATTAATGGCAGACAGCTGCAGGTTTATTAGGCTGATGTCTGACGCACATGACACAGATCTGACGCGCATCACATTTATCAAAACTCTTTACGCCACTTAAGACGTCATTTAACTCATTTAAGACTGTGCTTGCAAAGGTACTCGACAAAACGGACATTTGGCATAATTTTGTGTGTTTTTATCCATGCAAGCATTGCCCGAAGCAACTTTCTGTGTGCATAAGTGTGTGTGTGTCTGTGTAAATAATGAAAAATATTTGCATGAATAAAAGCATGATCATATAAATGTAATGCTAGCCAAAGGATTACGGAATAAACGGATACTCCATTAATTGTGATAAATACTTTTAATGCATTAAAGTGCAAAAAATGTATCTTATGCGTTAACGCTTTAATTTTGACAGCATATATATATATATATGGTATTGAAATTGGTATCACGAATTGTGAAATTTCTATCTGCTATAGATAAAGTAAAATACATTTTTAAATCCCAAGAAATCAATCTTTTAGCTTATGCCGTTTTTTGAGTTGATGAGTAAACAAAACTTCACTAAACGTCATTTGTGGCGCGAGGACTGGATAGATCTGCCAGATCTGAGCATGAACTGGGTTTGTTTAAAGAGAAGGCCGAGAACACACAGCAGAAGCAGAAGCAGACGGAGAGAAGCGGGATCTGAGACTCTACTGGCCTCTGCTGGAGCTGCAGTGGAACTGCAGGAGGCCGTCAGCCCCGAGAAGCACGCCTTGCTCAGAAAGAGAGACGTGAGCTCCTCTTCCAAACTCTACAGGCGTCATGAAAACACACCGAAGGGACAGGAGTGAAACGAGAGGGTGCGAGGACAAGAACAGACACAGAAACAGAAGAAACAAGAGAGAGAGAGAAACACAAAAGCACTTGAGTGTGACTAGAAGAGCTACTAACATGCACACACACACACACACACTACAGAAATGGCAGTAAAAGCATTTAAAAATGAACACAGAGAGCAAATGCAGAGAGGAGCGCTTCGAAACCAGAGATTTAGAGAATCAAGAATGTCAAACGGGTGCAAATAAAATGCAAAAATCACTCATAAAACACGCATGTCAAAAAGTCTTTGGCAGGAGCTCATCATTTGCATTGATAAAAGCATGATTTAAAAACGTACAAATAAACAGAAGGAGCTGAAAGAGACACAACGTGATTGAAAACTGCAACTGAGGTCAGCAAACCTAAACAATGAGAGAAGCATTCTGCTGGAAAACACAAGAGCTCGTCGCAGTGAGGAGAACAACACAATATACATGAGCAGTGATGAAGAAACCAAAGGACAGAGAGAGCCACGAACGACAGAACTCAAAGAGCCGATCAGACCGAGAGCTGCCCTGCCATTGGCCAGTGTAGAGGACAGGAGGAGTGTGTGCGGGAGACAGCTGGGATTAGGAGGAGGCTTTAGAAATCTACTTAGACTCCAGAAGACAATAGCACACTGTGACGTCAGGAGTGACAGGTGTCAGCACGACGTCTCGACATCAGGAGACCCTAATCATCTCCAGCTCTGCTCACACACACACGCTTTACAGGACAGGCCGGATCCGGTTAGGCTTTCGTCTCGATTCGGGAATGATTTTTGCAAATTCAGAATGATTTGATTCGACCTGATTCTGTATTTTGCATTCATAGGATTATGTAAACGCTTCTAGTGTGTCTCAGGTCACAACAGAAAACTTGAAAGCGAGCACATTAAGGCGAGACACTACAGGTGAATAGGGTAACATTTTAAAATAATAGATATCACCATGAAACTTCATCAGTTGATTACTTACACAAGTATATAAAAAAAATGTATTACAAGTTTTATAAATTTGTATGTTTAATTATGCAAATTTGGCATTATCTCATTAAATATGCACGATTTTGCATATATTTTCGGTAGATAGATCTGAACATATGATAAAGCCAGGTGCAAAATTCTTTTTTCATTTTGTTTACACACAAGATGGAAAGAAAAATTCAGAGGGATTTCAGGATATATGCTTTCATTACCTAGGAAATCAAAATATACTGGCCATAGACTTAAAATCGATTTTCGACATTTTTTTTAAATTAAAATGTCACATAAATCAGGCCAGGAATGATTTATTAACAAATCCCTCTGAAAATATCTTCAGGATACTGCTAAGTGTATAACTGGAGAGTTTGGTGTACACAGGCTGAGATGTTTGTACTGGAGAATGACAAAAAACTCATTTTGAGAAAACACATTTAAAGAGTTAAATAGCTCTAAATGAGGTTTCGTCGTTAGCTTTAAATCCCCCTTTGGACATTCACGATTGGTTACTGATAGAAAGGAAATGCCCATATTTGGGATAGCGTTGCGCAGGAGACTCCGAGCTTTACGACCCCGGTCATGACAGACTTCAGTAAACAGACGGACCCGGCATGTCGTGCTGGAATGCTGACTTCTTAGTAAATTCGGGAGAAACTTACTGCCGCAAGTAAACAAAATGTAATAAAATAAACATCTTAATGTATTTTTTCAACGCTTTCTTTATAGCAGCTTGAAAGAACACATATTGAAGGAGTAAACCAGCCCAAAATCTCTAAACTGACCACTGCATGAAAATCAATGTTTTTGCCTGCCGTGTCTCGCCTTAAATGCATGTAAATGCAGGATACTTGTTATATAACAAAGTGCAATGTGCTGATAAAATATCTCGGAGCTGATCACACCTAGGAAAGCATTATATCTTCCAGTTTTTTTTAATTCTTAAAGGCCGAAACAAACGATTCACCAAAAATCCATGTTTCAAAATCAACACATTGGTAGGATTTGTAATCGATGCATCTATGAAGTGATGTAATGGTTACACAACTAATTTACGGAGATAAAAATGAGCACTTATTGTGAATATGTTCCCAACTGTCCCACCGTACAACAGCAACCCAGCGGAGGAGGAGAGCAGGAGGTGAAGGACAGCGAGGGCATGCCGGCGTCTGAACCCCGAGCAGAAGCACACGTACCCCTTGAGCCTGCAAGCGCAGGGTGGTGGCAGGGCTGCCCGTCAGCCGCTTGTCCCACTGACTGGGCCTGGGCTCGGGCGTAGCCTCCATAAAACTGCGCTTTAGCTCGCTAATGCTAGCCTGATGCTTCAATACATCCTCCTGGGTCTTATCCAAGTCCTGAAGGGCCCACCACAGCAGGGAGAGGCAGGCAGAGGGAGGACAAAGGGACAACCAACAAGAACCAGCACATTAGTCATGGAGAGACCTGAACCCCGTTAATAGTCCAGCCTCACTGCTGTCGAGCCCTGAGCTCCGGCCAGACACCCGACGGGTGCGGCTCCAGAACGGGAGTCTGCAAGTGGACTTCAGTGCACTCATGATGGCACATCTGGAACATCTTTAATAACTAACCACTAGGACAATCACATTGGAAGTTATTGATATGGAATGTTTAATTTGGAAAATGAGGTTGTGGGGGACAGAAGTACAGACTGTGAAGGCTGTGATGATCTTCAAGTGAAATCAAAAAAGGAACAGGTGTGAATGAAACTTGGCTAATTCAAAATCATGTCACACCCGTTATTTTTTTGGCAAACTATTTCAAACCACCGAAACAAACTCAAAACGAACTTCATCTTGGACAGATTTCATTTAAAATTACATCACCCCCATTCATTCTTGAGTTTGAATGGCTGTGGCATAATTTCTATTGAAATCTGGCTAAAATGAAGATCATTTCGTGGTTTGAAACAGATTGCCAGTGAAGACTTAACCAGGCCTCACATGTTGGACATTGAATAGCCCATTGCTCTGACTGTACATCTATACCACACCAACTCATCTCCATTCACATCCAAATGAATACGCTGTCTAGTAGCAGCAGAAGTCCTGAATAATATCAATCAGTCTTCCACATTTGAAGGACCACATTTGATGGATTAAATGGTCATATAATGAGGGTCAGGTGAGAGGTCAGAGGTCAGCGACTGTGGGGAGCAGTGAGGCAGGACTTGTTCAAATACTGAGGACTGGAGCGGTGCAGTGATTCACTGCCTCAATGCCAAAGACACACAACCAGATGTCCACTGTGAGCAGGCGAGCACACCTGGAGAAAGCCACTTCAATTAAAGTGCGCCATAATGAGAAAACACTCTTATTCCAGTTTCATTTGTAGAGAAAATGATGATGATTATGAGTCAATTTAGACTGAAACGGGGCACGGTTCGCATTAAAAATGGGTAATGTGCCCAAACTTTAGCCATTTTTCAAAATAATTTATCTACTACTACACAATGATTTCAGCTTTAAACTTTTAGGCCACAAATTTCCTTGTAACCAAATCAGCCTGTGTTGAGTGATTTGGCAAGTGATCATGGGTCGGGTGTCTTTAGCACTGACAGGGTCACCCCAGGATGAGTAACTTCATTTAGTTATAAAGTCAAATGTAAACAATCACCACAACCAAAGCAGAAAGCAACCTGTCTGGTTAGGGAAATACTATTAGTGTTGTTATGAAAACCATTCCCAGAAGACATTTACACAAATGTTACAATCACCACGCATCCCGTACATTCAGTTCACCCACAGACATGCACCCGGTGTAACATGCAGCCTATGCATGGGTGTACACACACACACACACACACACACACACACACACACTAATGCATGCACACAAAGCCTGAGAGAGGAAGAGTGAGAGGCAGCCCAGGACAGTAGCCAGAGAGGGGACACAGGTCCACCATCCATTATGCTTTTGCTCTTTCTTTTGTTTTCTTTTTTTAAAAAAAAAATGTTTTGATCACATACGAACCTCCAACATTAAATTGCTATGTCTGACATATATATTTTCCCCCTGCACTCTCAACTTGCTCTGTGGATTAAAAATGAGAACACATTTCAACAAAACGGAAAAAGACAGATGGTAATGAACTGGAGTCTTAAATCTGGATGAACATCAGAAAATGTTCTGTAATGGAAAATGATTACAGTACATGTACGGAAGGCTCCAAAAGGCTGAGAGCACACGTGACAATACTCCTTTTTATCACTGAATACCATTTTCATTCCAAATTATATTATCAGCATATCAATTTGAGTGAAATGTTGAATTGAAAACAGCATCTAGGTTTAAACTGGATCTTGAGTCTCAGATTCTCAATGTGCTCTCAGACTTTCTTGATCCAGTTTGGTTCATGTACGACACTTCAGATTTCCTGCATGATGATTTGTATCAGGGTTATTTGAAGTAACCAACCAACAGGAAAATCAGCATTTGATTATGATTACAAGTCATCAAACAAGCACTGCTTAGCCAATCAATCAGCAAATCTATGGCCTTTTGATCGCTCAAGAGATCTCACGTGATTTGTGCCTCATTTGCAATCGAAATAAACACAAATGTCACATTACAGAAAAAGCACAAAAGCAAATGAAAACCACCAACCATCAGCACAGCAAAGAAAGCAAAGACTTCACATCAAACAACCATGATGCAAGAACCCCATCACTTTCATTTGGACATAAAAAAAAATACATTGAATTACAACAATCTGCATCTCAAAAGTGAAAGACCTTTCTCTCAGGAGTGCCAGCGCCACCTTTATCCGTCTGTGTATGCCATCAGAGATAAAAGATGAAGATTAGTTCAAAACATGTCCTACAATACCTTTGGATTGTGCGCTAATTATATGAATATGATTACAGATGCATGCTGGGAAGGTTAGCAGACCTCAATGGCCGATTCATAGGTGACGGATGTGGCCACGTCCGTGTCTGGCTTCTCCACGACCTCCACCTGTGGACTCTAATTGGTGGAATAATGGACAAAATTGTCGGAAAGGTGAAATGGATGATGGGAAGGCCTGAATCCCCAATCAAAGCGCACACAGGGGGTGTGACGTCATTAGAAGCGATGTAGTGCCTATTCTGCTTTTCCGACTTTTTATTAACCTTATAAAACACCTGAAGGACTATGATGAATTCTCAGCTAAGAAGTTGATCCAAAAGCGCATAAATCTGAAGTTAAGTATAAGATTCGAGCTGGTCGAGTGATTTGGTTTCAGGTCTAATAAACGAGGGGAGTTTTGAGACAGGACTATAAATAGGTTCCCACTGGAATGTGGCTACAAGCTGCGAGCAGGAACATATTCCGCATTTTACACTAAAAATCTGGCACTGGAAGGTGGAGCGGGACAGAGAGAAGGGGAAGGAGGAGGAGGCGGCGGCAACAATGCACACGGTAGCGTTTTATGATGTGCCTCAAGTGCCGATTTGTCAAGTTTTGGTAGTAAAATCAATGGCTTTAGGGAATTCTGGGAGGTCATAAGTCGTCAGGATTTGATTCTTTAGGTTGGGAACCACATTCGAGTCCGTTTGGGTCTGGTTTATATGGACTCCAGTACAGCGGGACAGAGAGCAGAGCTACAGGACGGGGGGAAACAGCAACAAAATGCACACGGTAGCATTTCAGGAGGAGGGCAGACATGAGAAAGGAACGGGGGAGGTTAGGGGTCGGTTTAGGCGGCGGGGTCACACTGCATCTCCTCTGACGAGGTGGTCTCGGCCATGGCCTCCGCCGGCCTGAAGTGAGCCAGCGCTTTGGGCTCCAGGTAGCAGAGGGACATGGCCAGAGGCAGCGCCAGCAGCAGAGACAGCACCAGCGACTGGCAGGCGGAGAGGAAGACGGCAAAGATGAGGAGGAAGGAGGGCAGGAGGGCAGGGGACGAGAGGGCCAGGTCCTCGGGAAGACCCTCACAGAGCCGGAGCAGGGACAAACCCAGCCGGGGCGGGGGGTCCTCGGACCCCGACACACACTCCACGGGCGAGGATGACAGGGCTTTGGATGAAGCGTCTCCGTCTAAAGAGGAGCCTTCGGGCACCCAGGTCAAAGGGTCAGGGTCGGGCTCGAGGTGAAGGTCGGGCTCGTCCTCGGAGATGTCGGACAGGACGTCCAGCTCGGAGATGGTGTCGAGTGTGGGTGGGAGTGAGGAGAGGGTGGAGGAGGACGGGGAGAATGGGAACATGAAGAGAGACTGCATGGGTGCACGGACATGAAACGGGAATGTGCGTGGTGAGAAAAGAGAGCAAGAACACATGGTGGAATGCGCAGGGAAAGAGAAAGGGAGAGAGAAACACAACATTAGTCAGTGAGCCGAGTCGAGGTCAGGTCAGCAGTGACTGGGTGTGAGGGACGACACATTAGGAGAGACTTGGGGGTGTGTGTGTGTGTGTGTGTGAGGGTGGGCAAGCATTAGACAACATCACAGCTAAAGCTGGCAGTGTTGGGGCAGAAGCTCAGGGGAGGAGAGGAGGGCGTTTCACACCAGGCTGAGGAGTTCGCTTCATTTCACTATTCGGTACGGCCTATTGGTTTAAAAGCGATCCGGGCTAACGTGTGAAAGTTATTGGCTATTTATAGTGTATTGTTTTAGTTTAACAGTTAAAATTCAGAATATTATTGATTTAACTGCACTGCCACCATCAGATAACAAAATGTGAGCTGGACTGAGCTGGATAATGACACCAACTTTGCAACATTTGCACTGTTTTTTAACCGAATTGAATCAACACTGAACTGACTTCTGTAGAGCTGCTTTACAATTATGAACTTGTTTCATATTTTAATGCACTTTGCACTGGTATTAAACTGAATCAACATTGAACTGACTTGATCTGAATATAATAATATAAATAACATTGATGAATTTTAAAACATTAATACTTAATGTAATAAAGTAATGCATAATGATATTGTTTCTGTTAATTAATGTGAAGCTAGTTTGAATGAATCTGTATTGTATAAAGCGGTATATAAATTGTCTCCAAACAACGGCCATTATTGAGCATTTGATGCATATTTAAGTCGACAAGTGCCGATCTGTGTCAAGTTTTGGTAGTAAAATCAATGGCTTTAGGGAATTCTGGGAGGTTATAAGTCGTCAGGATTCAATTCTTTAGGTTGAGAACCACATTCGAGTCCATTTGGGTCTGGTTCATACGGACTCCAGTACAGTCCAGTCGGTATAGAAGTAATCTGGCTTCATTTGAAAAGGCAGAATCTGATCATGTGATTTTCTAAGGTAAGTAGAACAAGCTCATTCTTTGCATCTTGTGCTATACATCCGTGTCAGACTGACGCTTTCGTAGTGCTTTTGTTTGGTAGTCAAGTTTTGGTAGTGAAACCCAATAAGTCACTACCTTGCTACATTGGTAAACTGCTGCCGCTAACGCTCACAGCGGGATCACGTGGACGGCGTGATCAAGAGGTGAGGGGAGAGAGTGAACTCTGGTTCAGGCCGAGTGTGAAAACACCCTGAGAAACACACAGAGGCGTCTGTCGGGACTCGATCAGGGGTGGTCCTACATCATTATAATGAACAGGCCGGTGACGGGACGGGGGGTGGAATGTCTTTCGCCATGGAAACAGGCAATATCTGGCTGGATAACTCGGTTATTGTCACAAAGACGGTTTGTGGGCCGTTAGACAGACAGGATGAAGTTCTCAAAGCACTTCCATCCTCCATTGGTGCTCGTGTAGGGTGTCTGTGAAAGACTCCCTTCATGTAGAGCTGTAGGTTACGGCAGGAATGCCACGCTCCTTCAGGGCTCGCGGACCGCATGAATACAGGCCTTTGACGGACAGGGAAATGTCACGTCTGGGAGACGGACAGTCGGGTCAGCCGGGGATAGAGGTCCCTCCGGGTACTGGACTCAGCAGTGTGAGCCGTGTGTGTGTGTGTGCGTTTCCAAACACTAGTGGATCCGAATGCATTAACATTTAACTAGCATGATTCAAGGGTTAGCTTGAGTTATCACAACCAATCAAATCAAACCAGAACAAATATTCTCATTTCAAATATATGAAATCAATGGGAAAGGGGGACACAAAAAAAAAAAGAAGTGTTTTCATAAAACACTCGTTGTTGAAGTACGAGTGTAAAACATCTGAGATGGGGTAATCAGCAGTTGTGATTGAGGGCACCTCCTGTAAGTCTGAGGCCTGTGATGAAGAGCATAAGGAGGTGTTTCTCACCTTCGAGTCGGAGTTGAGCTCCAGGGCCGGTCCGTTCTCCCCAGCGCCGGCGGTCAGAGCAGAGTCCACAGCGTGACTGTAATCGCTCACGTTCACCATAGGAGCTGCCGACACACACACACACACACACACACACACACACACACACACACACTGTTGGCCCAGCAGTTCATATCTTTACCCACCTTACACACATATGTTCATATTTTTAAACAGTGGTGTCTGAGACCACACGGGAAATCTGAGACTTATTTTTTAAACCTGGAAATTAAAGTTTGTAGGATTTTTGAGGAGGGGGAAAAAAAAAAGAGAGAAAAAAAGATTTATAATGAGACTGTGCACTATTTCCAAGTGACTAATCAAATGTCTCAAATTGATGTTAAATTTAGAATTTAGAATTTTCAACTTTTCCCTCAAATTGGTGTGCTGATAATAAACTTGGGTCACACTTGATATTAAGCGTCTTTAACTAAGGCACCTAGGTTAAAAAAGAATTGTCAGGTAGAATATACTTATTGTGTTGATGTTGTATTGTAAAACCCTTTGTAATGCTGCTATTGAGGCGGATGCGGGTAAGATGGGCCAGGTTCGGTGGGATGGGTAGGTTTAAGGAGTAAAGGAAGGGTCAACAGTGTAATTATAGTACAATTCAAAAACATGTACACAATAACTGCACTGTATAAATGATTCATTTAAATGTTAGTACACGGTAAAGACACTTAATATAAAGGGAGACTGAATTTTGTATTCAAATAAAAAGAAACGCTTGGTGGTCTCAGACTTTTGGACTCCACTGTATGCCTAAATGTTTATATCTTTCATTAAACATCAGGTATATTTGAATTCATATACATATTTCATATTCATATTTATTAAAAGCAAATTCATGAACACTTCAGCTAGAACAGGATGGCATGTGTTGTATATGTATGCTCACACTTATTCTGCAGTAAGCAGTGATTGAGCATGGAGTGCATGCAGAAGTGCAACCAGACGGCGTTCTGCATTTGCCATAATATGTAGTGTACTAACGAGAGCACACTATGATGTGTACAGTGTACTAACGAGAGCACACTATGATGTGTACAGTGTACTAACGAGAGCACACTATGATGTGTACAGTGTACTAACGAGAGCACACTATGATGTGTACAGTGTACTAACGAGAGCACACTATGATGTGTACAGTGTACTAACGAGAGCACACTATGATGTGTACAGTGTACTAACGAGAGCACACTACGATGTGTACAGTGTACTAACGAGAGCACACTACGATGACTGAGGGCGTTTCACAGCTGCCTCGTCTGAAGCGCTGGTGTCTGAACCTGCTGCACTTTCTCCCTTAGTTCGGCTGGTTTAGGAATATATGAACACTGCAATCGCACCAGAACAATCGCTGTGGGATCGCCTGAACGAGGTGGTCTCGGCCCGATTGAAAACCAACCCTGGGCCGGTGAGAAAGCAATCTGACCCGAAGGACCAAAAACAAAAAACAAAAAAAACAACGGGAAATGTGTTATATAAAAGCAGCAGTGTGTGATTCTGAGAGTCCAGAGAGCTCCTCTTTATCTTAAAGATTTTCTTGTTGTGCTTGTATAATTTGGTTGGGCTGAATTTCGTGGTTGAGTGTGTGTCGGTGTCCTGATGCTCTCGTCAGTCATGCTAGTTTGTGTTTGCAGCTTCAGGACCATCTGAATCAGGGCGCTTTTTCCAATGTTCGTTTCATGGCTTTGAAGAGCTTTAAAATGATAAGAGTTGGGGTCACTCATCTTTAGATGCTTCTACCCCAGTTCCATATATTACAAAAAAAGCATGATAGTACGCAGATAGCACTGATTACATAGTATGCTAGCATTTCCTTTCGAACGCAACCTCAGCTGGGACTCTAAAACCCCTGATAGTCCAGTCATTTTAAGACAAAATGGGGCTCAACCTTGAACACACTGCAACAGAAGCAAACTCAACTGATTTTGTATCCTCAATATGTCCTGAGTAAGGGAAAAAAGCCCTGAAGAATCCCATTAGGGGAAAGTTTAGAAAAAGACCGAAACCGAAAAAAGATTAATACATAGAGGCAGGAAGAAGTACTTTAGAAACCAGCCTTTATTAATTATTTTTAAGAGATGGGGTTTGGGTCTGGGTCAGTGGGACTGTTTCTGGGGGACGAGTCTGAGGGAAGAACAGGAGACAATGGTAAGGAGAATGCAGAAGACAAAAGGCAGGTAAAATAAAAAGTGGATCCCCAGAAACAGTCCCATAGACCCAGACCCCAAACCCCATCTCTGCAATAATAATGAATAAAGGCTGGTTTAAAGTGCTTCTTCCTGGCTCTATGTATTAATGTTCATGGGTAGCCTAAATGGGTTCCATTCAGACCTTAACATTAAGTATTTTACTGTTATATATCAACAAGATTCAACAAGACATGTTCACCTGGCTATACCCAATGTTTAGATCTTTTGTGGTATTTATGCAAATTAGCACATACGTAATTAGATTATGCACCGTTTGTCCATGTTAACAAACCATTTCAAAAAACTTGTAATACATGTTTTGTTTGTCTTGATGTAAGTAATCAACTCAGTAATTTTCATGGTGATATCTAAAGGTTAACATTTTTACCCTATTCACGTAAGAAGAATGAATAGGCGTATGAATAGGATATATTTGGGTCTTTTTCTAAACTTTCCCGATTCTTCGGGACTTTTTTCCCTTTCTCAGGACATATTGAGGATACAAAATCAGTTGAGTTTGCTTCTGTTGCAATTTGTTCAACCTTTTTTCACTATGAGGCCAAATGTCATTTATATCCAAAGACGGCAATCCACGCAACTCCTACAAAGCAAACCGGATTCGGACCTGGTTTCTGCATGTTGCAGAGAGCCAGAGGAGCACCTCACACTTCTGAAAATAGAGTATTTCTCAGTGGCGCTGCTCTCCGTCAGGAAGAGGTGAATGATGAATGCGACGGCATAGAGGAGCATCAGCATCGGCATGACCTGGATTGAGCTGTGGGAAAGTAGGCTAATGTGGCCAGTGCTGCTGGGACGTCCATGTCATCATGAGTCTCTGTGACGGCAGCAGATCTGGGGCACCGGCAGCGCCTCACGCGTCCACCAGGGGGCGATCGCTGCGTTATTAAAACTAAACTGCCCGTGACAGAGAGGCAGGATTCCCAGCAGAGAGAGGAAAAATGGGGTCATGTTAAAGGAGAGGATCTGGGAAAGCAGATTCTCTGAAGAGTCGATGCATGCGTGCACGTCCTGCACAGGGGTGATGCGTTCTGTGTGTTATAATGGATTATTGAGTGTCAGTCGTATGAGAGATGCATAATTCAGCTCGTCTGAGAGCGCCGCTGCCGGAGGGCGTTTACACACTGGCCTCTGAACAAGTGAACGCTGGAGCAGACGCACCCCGTCACTACTCATCCTCAGAGTTAGAGAACACCTCTGATGTCGTGTTCTCCCATCATGCCACAGAAAAGCAGCTTCAGTGTTCAAAGCTTTGAGAGAAACTGATGACAGAACTTGTTTTGCATGAAGAAGACGCATGTGCTGGGCAACGATTAATCACATCCAAAATAAAAGTTTGTGTTTACATAATATATGTGTGTGTACCGTGTATAAATATTTTGTATATATAAATACACACACATGCATGTATATATTTAAGAAAAATATGTAATTTAATATTAAATATTTATATTGTAACAAGCTTGTTTCTTTTGTCTGTCTACTATTTGTATTATTTTGTGAAGCGACCTTGGGTTCTTGAAAGGCGCTATAAAAAATAAACATTATTATTATTATTATTATATTTCTATATAATATAAATGATGTATAAATATATACAGCACACACACATATATTATGTAAACACAAACTTTTATTTTTGACGCGATTAATCATTGCCCAGCTCAAAAAAAAAAAAAAAAAAGTAAATTTTAACAGTCCAGAAGGTCTGAAGTGTGAAGCTCATATTTTATTAAATACATTAAAAATATGATGATGATGTCGTGAGCTTCATCAGCCTGACGCTGATGGTTTCTGTGCAGGATCAGAGCTCTCTGCCTATAAAACACTCATTTCCTCCCGCACACACACACACACACACACACACACACACAGAGCTCATCTCTCCTGCTCGCTCCACAGACAGGAAACAGATGTTCCTCATTTCCTGTGTCTGCGCAGAGAGCCGGGACAATGTGGCTTCATCCATCCACAACAATGCAACACAAGATCTCCGCTCGGTGGAAAACACATAAACGACAGCGACGGACAAACCGCAGAAAAACAAATCTGGGTTCATTGATGAAATCATGATAAACGAGAGATGAACAAACGAGCGTAATAAAGCCCGGTTCACACGTGCAGTGATTTACTCCAGCGAACACGTCTGGTTTTGAGGATGTTTAGATTGGAAAACAAGTCAGAAGTCGCAGTGATGTTGATAAAACACTATAGATATTGAGTGTGTGTGCGTGAACTGCAGCGGTGCATCATGTGACCCTCACTCTCACTCGCTTCAGGGACAACAGGAGAGGCATACACCTGTGTCTGAACTCTACTGCACTGCATCACTGCTCATTTGCATAAAGGCAAACTTTGACGAGCGCTGTCACTCATGTCGCATCAGAAGCGAAAAAAAAAAAAATTTTCTTCGCTTTTCTTTTGCGAACTTGGAAAAGATTTGCTTCACGTTTGGATGGAAACCCAGCGAGTGTGAACGTCACTCAACACGAGCCATTAATACCACAGGTCTTCATTTAATAAAGCCACTGTAGACGTACAGAAATGACATTTGTAAATGATCTTCAGCCGTCACTGAGCTGGGCTCTGGCCACACGCGTTTAGCTGTGTATCTCGGTGGGGTCTTTCCACTGACTTCCAGTGTGTTTATACTGAGTTTTCTATCCTCTAAACCCTCACAGAAACCTGTCAGCATTATTACACATGATTTAACACGTTTAGTACGTTCAGTAATCCGTCTTGCTCAGGTGAAGCCCACAATGCATCCGATTTAAGTTTTTACTATCCAAGTGGGGACATTTGAGCCCCAGAATGTGTGTTAATCTTGTGTGTACACACACACACACACACAGTGCTAGAGCAGACCTCAGATGACTGGCCTCATTTACCACGGGGAGATTTCCTGCAGATAACGAGTTCATAACCTGGAAGTCCACAAGAGTTCAGTGATAAACACGCTGCTTCTCGCCCGTCACGCTTGTGTTCAGCTCCTCTGATGGAGGGCTCTGCCTCAGTGCGTCTGTAAGTGCCGACGCGATAAGACTTCCTGTGTGTGTGTGTGTGTGTGTGTGTGTGTGTGTGTGTGTGTGAGGGCAGTGACGGACACCTGAGCGCTCAACATCACATGCTCACAAGCCATTCACACACAAACACAGATCAACACCTGGCTTTGGCCAAGAGTATTTACAATAGGGATACACTGAATATCAGCAATATTACTGCAATAATTCTGCTGACAATATAAAATTAGGGAATATTGTGTATATCACGATAAAGTTTAGCTTATAAAGAGAGTAAAGCAAAGTCACTCTCCTTTATCAAACGCTGCCGTGTGTGTGTGTGTGTGTGTTTGAGCTCTGTGAAGAGTCTCCCAGGTTTCCACAACCTGTTTATGCAGCGTTGAGCCAATCACAGACATGCCAGCTGAACGCAATGACCAATCAGAAGAGCTTAAAGGGATAGTTCACCCAAAAATGAAAATTGCCCCATGATTTACTCACCCTCTGCCGGCTAGTTATTTTACTTTATAAAGTTTTAAATATGGATATTTTTCCTACACAAACGCATGGCTTCGCTTCAGAAGGCCTTCATTATCCCCGGAGCCGGAGCACTTTAATCAAGGATAGATGCACTTTGATGGACTTCAAAACAGAAACTGGCCATTCACTGCCATTATAATGCTGCATTCACACCAAACGCGAATAGAGCGTCAAATTCGCGTCTACCGCGTCTAGTCGGACGCTTCAACATTTTGAATCCATTCACGCGTCCAGAGCGAAATTGACGCGCGTAAAAAGCAAAAGTTTGAAGCGAAATAGACGCTTTTTTTCTCAGACAACACTGTCCAGACACGAGCTGTGTTCTTATACACTAAAGTATGTTGGTTGCCTTTACATTAGAATAATAATGTTTCATATAATCTAGATTTAGATATGGAATAAATAGCATTCAATACAAAATGAATGTCTCATATATTGAAATCAAGTTTTTATGTGATAAAAGATTTGCTTTGTTGTGCCACACCAGGCATTAGTCATATTACAAACATAATGTATCGAGGCCAAACATATAAAATAATGTATCGAGGCCAA
Organism: Abramis brama; assembly: GCF_963993115.1. Classification (NCBI taxonomy): domain Eukaryota; kingdom Metazoa; phylum Chordata; class Actinopteri; order Cypriniformes; family Leuciscidae; genus Abramis; species Abramis brama. The sequence goes on along the minus strand of NC_139980.1, from coordinate 1,157,825 downwards.
ACATATAAAATAATGTATTGAGGCCAAACATATAAAATAACATTATAAACTGAAAAGCGGGACTGCCCCGTTCATCACATCACTTCACCATGTGACAGCAGCAAGCAGGCTCCTGATTGGTTAACGCGGCACCGACTGACGCCAAAGTTCAGATTTTTCAATCTGGGTGTCAGGCGTGAACTGGATGCACGAATGAGGCGAATTCGCGTCCGCCACGCTAAACGCCTCATTCGCGCCGCAGGACCTCTAGACATGCGTAAACGCGTCTTTACATTGACTTAACATGTAAACACTCGCGCCAGACGCTCTATTCGCGTTTGGTGTGAACGCAGCATAAAGCTTTGGAAGAGCCAGGATATTTTTTAATATAACTCTGTGTTCGTCTGAAAGAAGAAAGTCATACACACCTAGGATGACTTCAGGGTGAGTAAATCATTTTTGGGTGAACTATCCCTTTAAGTTAGTCAGTGGCACATCCACTCATCCAGCACACTTCTGCTCTACAAGCGTAAACACTATTTGAATATGAGATTCACTGTGAAGTGTAGACTGATTAAATCGAGTGTTTTCACTGAAGCCTACAGCGACGGACGGCTTCTGAGATCACTGACGATCAGGGACGGGCGTCTCTTCAGCTAGAAAGAAGAAGAAGTGTTACTGTGACACACACACACGGAGCACATGCAGAGCGATACCTCCGTCGAGACTGCGCGAGATGCGTTTGCTGGAGGTGCGCTGGAAGTAGGGCGCGGGCCGGTCGATGAGGGAGCTGGCCTGTCGCGTCTGCGCCTGCGTTCGCCCGCTGTAGCGAAACTTAGAGCCCAGCGTCAGGAACTTGCTCTTCGTGGGGTTTTCAGGAGACATCAGCCTGTGAACAGAGCAGTGAACAACAGCGCTCAGAGGACACACACACACACCAACAGTGCTCGGAAGACACACACACACACACACACACACACCAACAGCGCTCAGAGGACACACACACACACACACACACCAACAGCGCTCAGAGGACAAACCATTTGCTCTTTCTCTCCAAAACACACATCTGTGACGTGTGTGTGCATCTATTGTAGGGATGGCCATTTTTGTTAATTTCTCGTTTCGATCATTGACAGGTCTCAGAAGACGAGCACTCGAGTGGTTATGTGCAGGGGGCGTGTCCTCGAGTGGTTATGTGCAGGGGCGTGTCCTCGAGTGGTTATGTGCAGGGGGCGTGTCCTCGAGTGGTTATGTGCAGGGGGCGTGTCCTCGAGTGGTTATGTGCAGGGGCGTGTCCTCGAGTGGTTATGTGCAGGGGGCGTGTCCTCGAGTGGTTGTGTGCAGGGGGCGTGTCCGTCATTACAATGCAAATATTTGAAGACTGTGACGATAATTAAGTTTGACAAATAAAAATATGACCTGAAAACATGAACGTATGAATATAAAAACATAACTGCTAGATTATGAACATCAATGTCATGGAAAAAGAAACCTCTAGAAGGAACAGCGGCTTGAGGTAAAGCTGAAGAGTAAATGCTCTCCTGTAAACTGAAGCCCGTTCTATGACACACACTTTTAGATTAATAGTCATAAACCCCTAGATACATAACAGAAAGGTAATATTACAACTATGTGTATATTGATGCTGCACATATTGCACTTAATTTTTATTTTTCATGATAGAAAGTCGTAGTCGTCCGTTAATGGAGGTGCGCGTGCAGAGACTAGCGCTGCGGAGTCAGGCGAAAGTATAAACAAGGCTTAACGCTAACAAATCAGACCTCAGGATCCGCCCCCAATGCCGCAATAACCAATCAGACATCAGGATCCGCCCCCAATGCCGCAATAACCAATCAGACATCAGGATCCGCCCCCAATGCCACAATAACTAATCAGACCTCAGGATCCGCCCCCAATGCCGCAATAACCAATCAGACCTCAGGATCCGCCCCCAATGCCGCAATAACCAATCAGAAAAAGAGAGAAATGATTTTTTGGACGATCATTGTTTTCACGATGGATTGTCGCTGTCACGTTCGAGTCCTCAAGATCCCTGATCTATTGCTGACATTAAACCACAAAAGCAAGGCATCTGACGCAGGGCTCTATGACAGCCGGTGGTAAAAACAGAAGGAAAGGAGGAAGGGTGAGATAATCCACATCATGTGTTTCGAGAGTGTGATGGTGTGTGTCTGAGCCAAACGCAGAGGAAACACAAGACTCTTACACACAAGCACAACCGCGAGGTCTTCAGCCGATCGCCCTCCTCTCTCTCCACCCTCGCCTGTCTGATCTGAACGCTCCTGTACATTACGCATAAAAGGACATGCATATAAAAACTTTTCTTTTGGCATATTCAAATCCCTTTATGGTTTAATACGAGCGAGGAGGAAATTCTACTAAATCTAGGATTATTGAACACACACCTGAAGGGAGATCGCCTAAGATGCACAAAACTACTTTTAAACATGTTATGATACTGGATATTTATAATCTTGATAACTCCAGAAGTCCAGACCCCTTCTCACACACACACACACCTGAAGCCTCTCAACTCATCGAAACATACTTTAGCATGGGGTGATAAAGGGGTGTGTGTTCACCTGAAGAAGGTGTGGTGTTCAACACACACTTTCCAAACTCTTTTGGCCGCCCGATGGTTGGGCAGCTTGAAGCCGACGGTGCTCTCGAACTGCTCCGCCTGAAGGACAGAGAAACACAATATCAGCATTACAGACATCAGTCTCAGACACACTGTGTGTGTGTTCTGCTCAGCCGTACCTCTCCTGGCCTGATCTTGATGTAGAAGTTACTGCGTTTGTAGGAGATCTTGAGGATTTTGGGCCAAGCGAAGCGATTTATCCGCAGACGATCCTTATAGATTAACAAACCGTTTGCACACACTCCCAGCATGATGTCCACTCCCTCAGAGTCCTGAGAGAAGAGGAGACGACCAGTCTTTATTATCGGCATCAGAAACATTTCATATCCACTTCCAGCACAAGATCTGCTCATATTCAGGATCATAAGTGTAACAGTAATAACTCAACCAGAAGAACTACATAGGCAGCCACTCACAGCCCTGCACATGTGCATTACAGCCTTGGAAAAACTCTTGATTTTGGCCACACACACACTGCAGATAAATACACTAAATACACAATACACCTTTTAGTGCTTAATCCTGTTCTGTACACACACAATTCAGTCATTTACGGTTCTGACAACTGCATTAAAATAATTCTGCGCAGTGTGTGTACTGAACCGAAATGAACAATTAGTTTAGAGTACAACGAGAGATTCTACTTCCTGTCTCTATGAAGCCCCTCCTCCTGAAAAGCACACTGTGCTCTGATTGGTCAGCTGGAGCAGTGTGTTGTGATTGGTCGAGCGCTCGTGTGTTTGGGAAATGTCCCGCCTCTTACCATAACCGCCAGTTTAACACACTACTAACTAACTCAACCAGGCCCCGCCCCTTTATTCTGCGCATTAATTATTATAATGAGGAATATTGTGGCGTGTTCGTTCCCGGAAGAAACTCAAGACTACAGTGGAGGCGTTTCAGGAGTTCAGAAACACTGACTCTGATATAGAGAAGAACTCTCGTTTTCATGCTCAAACAGCAACATCACACACTGATGATGAACATGGGAAAAGCAGAATAGCTGCTCTTTAACATACTTTTAGACACAAACTGAATCTGTATTTAAGAATGCTTTCCCGGTCACATGCAAATAAATAAAAGCTAAAAAGGCACGAATGGTTATGTGTGACTGTGTTGAGCCCTGAAAGCTGCTTTGGTGTGTTTTAAAGGAATGTTCTGGTTAATCATTAGTATTTCTGTTAATAATGTCCATTAACTTATGAAAATACTTTGGTTTCGTCCCTCAGTTTTACAGTAATACTTTACAACGGCATAAGTAAAGCAGGTCAGCGCTCCCGAGAGGTTCACAGAAGCTGGTATTCTTTCGTTAAAGCACACAAACTCAGTTTATCCTTGTGAACATCATATGAACATTCCCAGCATATGTTGAACGGTTGGATGTAAGTTCGCACACACAAGGTTAGCAAGTTTACTTTAATAGTAACTGTACATGGACCAAGAACATTCCTTTATGACAAAACTTGAAAAAAGGTGGTTTTATAATCTTTCTGAACACAAACATGGTTAAAGGGCTGGTTGATTATGATTTGACTTTTCTAACTTTAGTTAGTGTGTAATGTTGCTGTTTGAGCATAAACAACATCTGCAAAGTTACAACGCTCAAAGTTCAACGCAAAGGGAGATATTTGCTTTCAAAGAAATTACTTTTTAAGGACTACAACAAACGGCTGGTAGAGGCTACACCACATTCCTCCCGGGTTAGTGACATCACCAACCCTAGAATTTGCATAAACCCCGCCCCCTGAACACGATTTATAGATTATCAAGACAGAATATGCTAATCAATGACTAGAAGATAACTACACATCAGCTACACAAATTCACCAACTAACCATTCAGAAATGTCCTGTTGCTTCTACATGTTGTCACTTCTTCTCGAGTCTCTCCATCTTTCTGACTCCGGTTTGAACATAAAAGGCTAAACGTTTTTGAAATGTTCAGTGTGTGTGTGTGTGTGAGGTAAAAGGAGACAAGCTCTTGAAGCTCCGCCCCTGTGCCGGGAGCAGCGGCTCATTTGCATTTAAAGGAACAGACACAAAAACGGTGCTTTTTTGCTCACCCTCAAAAAGGGACAATTTTAACATGCTATATAAAAATATCTGTGGGGTATTTTGAGCTAAAACTTCACACACACACTCTGGGGACATCAGAGACTTATTTTACATCTTGTGAAAATGGCATTATACCACCCCTTTAATGATCCAAAGATTGAAACAATAATGCGCACACACACACATATACATAAATATATATACATACACATATATACATGCATACATAATAACTATGGATCATTTCAAACTCAAACTCTTTCATTGTCTTTTGAATGCAATTACAAAGCGCATCCATCACACCTTTCACTCCGCCTCTCCGGCACTTATCGGAACGCTTTTAAATGGATCTTGATTGCCGGGGCTTTTGGGACGTCGAGCACTGGTTATTGATCTGTCTGTGTTAACTGTAGAGCGCTGAGAGAAATCAATAGCGCTGATAAACAGATTGAACTCAGACTATCTGTCGCCACGAGAGGCTTTTAGTGGTCCGGCATCTCTCAGTGATCTCACACATCAGCGCACCCGTACGAGCCGGTGAAGAGAGGACGCCAGCTGCCGGGCCTCGGGACATCATAATGCCTTTCTGGCCAGTCCAGCTCTCCAGAATATTGGATTTCAGTTAAAGTTTTTATTTTTATTGTTTTCGTGAACTATTTTAACCCTAACTAATACAGCACCATGTGTCAGTCCTTAAAGGTCACGAGATGAAGACAACTGAACGTCACAAGCTTCACCCTCAGTCTTCAGAGAGATAAAGACACACAGTTTGGACGAGAGACTGCCATCGTTCCCACTGGGAAAAGTGCCGGAGAGCTGGTATTCCTGAGAGGGTTTAAAAATGGCAACAACATATTTTTCCCAGACTTGAGCATGCTCTCTCTTTTGCACACACACACACACACACACACACACACACACACACACACACACTATGAGTGTTTGTTCAGCTGGAGTCTTCCTCTGCCGCTCTTGTCGGGTCTAGAGGTCATAGGTCACAGATCTTACTGATAACCATAACGCACTCAAATAAAATGGCTGATCCATGTAAGCAGCCGAATGTGTGATTGATGTGAACGCAGATCATGCTGGAACTGGACTGCTAATGACTCTGAACTCTCACACATTCATTCAGTTTCAGCAAAAACAGCACAGGACTGAAAAATAAAGTCTTCCTGAAAAAAGAATCTGCAAACAGCGTCCAATCCTGGTCCTAAAGGGCCACCGTCCTGCAGAGTTCAGCTCCCAACACAGGTAAACACACCTGAACCAGCTAATCAAGCTCATGCGCATTATCACACGCTAACCGTTTCTCATGAGGCCGTCTGTAAAAACACCTCTGCGTGGCATCTCAGTGATAACTCGTGAGTTCGGATGATTTACTGACGGTGGAGGAGCGAGTTTTGTAATCCCACGAACCTGTGGACGCGCTGCTCGTGTGGCATAAATAAAACATGTCATATGCTTGGAATAACACAAATTATTTAATTTAATAATAGAAAGAATTATGTTATAATTATTATTTAATAATTTAATTTAATTTTTAAAAATAGGAAGCTGGACGCGCGTATGGTATATTCCAAATGGTTCTTATATTCTTGCATTTTATTTAAAAAGGATAAAAATATGGAAATTAGCAGAAACAAGTAAATGCAGCCTCTTATTTACACGAGGTAATAATAAAGCTGACTGGTTCTCGTGCATTTAGCTTTTTTCTCTTTCTCTTTTGTGGAGCGGTGATGAAATATTGTTCTTGTAAAAATATCCCAGCATTTCAGCAATAAAAAAAAAGTACATCTTTAAAATACATGCAAATTACAGTTAAGGCGAGACACTACAGGTGAATAGGGTAAAACTTGTATTTAAAAAAAAAAAAAAAAATATTACAAGTTTTCTGTAATTTAATGTTTAAATATGCAAATTAGGCAATATCTAATTAAATGTGCGCTAATTTGCATATATTTAAAAAAACGAAATCTGAGTATTGGATAAAGCCAGGTTAAAAAATTTTTTTTCATTGTGTTCACATATTAGATGGGGAAAAAATTACAGAGGGATTTATGGATATCTACTTTTGTTATCCTGTAAATCAGAATATACTGTCAATAGCCTTAAAAAATTGATTTTCGCCATGTTTTTTGGAATAAAATGTTATATAAATCAGGCTAGGAATAATATATTTACAAATCCCTCTGTAAATGTCTTCATAATATAACTAGGTACAAGACTGGAAAGTTTGGTGTATATCGGTGCTACTGAAGTGGAGATTTCAGACTTGGAGAATGAGAGAAAAGTCATTTTGAGAAAACGGGCTTTAAAGATTTATATCAGCCAATGAGATTGCGCATTCAGCCCTTTTACTTTCACGACTGGTTGCTAATAAAAAGGAAATTACCATATTTGGATCCGACAGGATTGTACAGGAGAGAGAGAGCTTTCTAACGGTGTGTGTGATGACAGGGAGCAGACAGTGATCGCGAGCAGCATGATGATTTACAACGCCAACTTTTGTTGAATGTATGAGAAATCTACAGACGCAAACAGACAAAGTGTAATAAAATAAAGACCTAAATGTGTATTTCTGACTTTTTTTCTCCACAAGTCTGAAAGAAGACATGTTATTGAAGACAAATATCCAAAAATCTCAAAATTGACCAATTAAAAAAAAAAAAAAAAACATTTAAAAAAAAAAAAAAGCTGTTTTTGCCTGCCGTGTGTCGCCTTAAGCGCACCAGTTATCGTACGGTGCTCTGCAGGGGTCAAAAAGGATTTAAACAATGATTTTTTTTATTGATCTCTTCTTGTAAACTCGGATATGTGGATACGGACGGCGAATAAATCCCCGCACGACTTTGGTGTTTGTCAAAAACTGTAGGTAATTGCGCCGGGGATTTTTACGCGGGTGGTGGGAGAAAAACACTGACTTTCTGGATTCGGACGGCGATAACCCCTGTAAACGCTGGAAATACCTCACGACCCCATGAGAAACAGTTAGCGTCCGCAGAGGGCTTTACTAGGCATGACAGGTGTGTCGAGGCGAGTCGGACCTGAACTCTGCAGGACCGTGAGCGAGCATCATACATCTGGAGATCTTCTACCTTGGCGTGGTGCAGGTCTACGCCGTACATGGACAGCTTCTTCGCGTTCTCCAAAAACTGTGCGTCTGCTTGGGCTGGAGTCATTCCCCTGAAAGAACAGGTGGAGACATCAGACATCAGTCATCAGAGCAGATCTACACCTGATAATCCTGTGATCGTGACACACATCAGGCTTCGAGTCCAATGAGGACTCCAGCTCTTTTCATGTTGGAACTACATCACTGTTTAATATAAGAACACTAGAGACAGACACCAGTTTACTCTCTGCATGAGGACATATATTCCTGATTTGAGTCTAATCATTGGATCTGGACTGCCAGCCGGGGCATGACGCCATTAGTGACGTCACAATCAATCAGGTTACAGTTATTATTTCAGCATTTATATGAAATATGACACTTTTTGAGATCTTTAAGGCACCGAATGTCTATTGAGAACAAACCCATACAATCTCAAAATAAATGCATCTCAGATTCTTCAATACTCGATACATATGAATTGAAATTAGTTTGTGCCATGATAGAAGAGGTTGAGTGATATTGGATTTTGCTGATATAATAATAAGAAAATTTGAAGAAACTGGTTATTGTGCCAATACTAGTAATATCTCTGTATAAAATGTGTTAAATAATGTTCTTATTCATTCCTTCCTGTGACAGTGAGGAAGTAAATGCCAAACACAGTTTATTGTTTAACTAAAATACCAATAATATCCAGGAAAAAAAAATGCAGACTATATTATTTAATTGTAAAGAAGCCTGAAATACACGGGACTCTTATTTTGAAATCTCCTTGCTTTACTACTGCTGGCTGCTCATTAAAACAGACAAGTAAGATCAGACACACACTCTTTCAATCATCTACAACATATTACAAATATAAACACCATGAAGAAGTTAAGGTCACAGTTCATCAGCAGCAGATCATAAGCAATCGCTTGGCATAAATGTGTGGTATTCAGTGATTCTGAAACGTCTGTAGAATCAGCAACAGTGTAATTAATTCAATTATATCAGCATTTTGAAGTTTAATAATCAAATTAAGCCATGCTCAAATTGAAGAGCTCTTAGAAATGATTAAGATTGTTATACCCCTTAAGATATTTAAGACTTGTATGACCTTAAAGGGGGACTTATTATGCAAAATTCACTTTTACATATAGTTTTTTAACATAATTATGCGTCCGCAGTGTGTGTACACAACCAGCCTGTTGTGGTAAAGCTCATCCACTCTGCCTATTTTCCCCATAAATCAGAAACAGTGTCTCAAAATGAGCTGTTCAGGAATGCCATTGTGCGTCACATGCAACAGGCCCCGCCCACAATGGGCCCTATTAGCTTAGCTCCTCCCCTGAGCGAGCCGTACACCATCCGCCATGTTTATGTCCTCGCTAGAGCACTGAACAGCAGCATTCAAGAAAGTAATTGATGCAATTTTATATTATCTTGTAAACAGGGGCATAACAGGTCCCCTTAAACTTGATGACTGTAACTGAAGGAGACTGCTGTCAGACCTGTGAGACTTGTGCAGCTCCACCACCTTCTCCTCCAGCTCCTTGGTCTGGTTTGGGGCGAACTGGAAGTCGGAGATGTAGTCCAGGCGATGCTCTTCCGGGTCGTGGTCGCCCAGCTCGGCCTGCAGCGAGTACGAGCCCAGCAGCGCGTGCGTGACGAACGAACACGGCAGACGTCCCGATGCGATGTCCTGCCTCAGCTGAAGGCATAGCAGATACCTGGAGGGAGAAGACCACACGTCACACACTCCTCGTCAAACCAGATATAAGCAGAACTCTGGGATTTCCTCTACCTGGTGATGTCCTCGGTCAGCTGGGACGGGTCAGGAGGGTAAAACTTCACACTGAACGCAAACTGCCACTGAGAGTCTAGTGCACAACACACAGAGAACACGAGTCGATTAAAACAGCATCACTTCCTCCAGTAGAGCGTCTCCGGCTTCAGTCCGTCCTGCTAACTATGCTAAACATTACATCACAAGTGTGTGTGTGTGTGTGTGTGTGAGAGAGTGTGTGAGAGAGAGAGAGAGAGAGAGAGAGAGAGAGAGAGAGAGAGAGAGAGAGAGAGAGAGAGAGAGTGTGTGTTTCTTTTCCCTTTGCCCTTGGTTTGCACTAAGGGACACAGAAAAACAAGCAGATGATGATGCATTGTGGGATACAGCAGCTAGTGGCGATTATGAAGGAGTCTGAACGGGTCTGTTCAGTCCATTAGCAAACCAACACTTCACCAGTTCATCATTCAGAAACGAGCACTTTAAAGGCTGAGCCACACCAGTGATGAAGATGAGGATCCTGAGACCGCATTAGATCACATCGACTCGACTGACGCGCGCTCAGATACGCTTTGTTGCTCTCGTCTTCAGGTTTCTAGATGTCTCTGGATGTCAGTGGTTCATGCTTTCGGCAGGCATAAAACACACTGATGTCGACATAACACTACCTGTGTTTTACTGTACGCTGTGACCTCGTGTAGTTTTGTTGAGGGCTTTAGAGGATGATGAGTTTGCCACAGAACCTGTGTTGACATCCAAGCATGATCGGGGGGGGGGAAATCATGAGAAATGATGCAACATTTGGCGCTCCCGGTGATGCTCTCTGTGCCACTGAAGGAAATGAGGCTCATATAATCCATGAGCGCATTCACAAAGCAGACATAAAATAATAAATGCAAGAATGAGTGGAATGAACTCTCGGCATGTACGCTGGCTCACTGATCATTCGGCTGTGGCTGACTCGGGGTCAGAGGTCAGAACGCAGCTAAACAAAGTCAACCTCATTCTTTCTGAGTTTCTTTGGAAACGAGGACACAGCTGCCATTTTTACAGACGTGTCCTTCAGAAGGAGAGCCTCTCTCGCTCTCTCTCTCTCTCTGTCCTGTTTTTCTATTTCCAGCTCTCCTCCAGACGCTCTACAGACTGAGTCATAAAAGCAGATAAGACATCTGATTCACCTGTGTGTGTGTGTGTGTGTGTGTCTCAGATATACAGCACCTGACTGGAGGTCAAACAATGGCTCAGTTTATAGTGTAAGAGGAAGTGTTCTGCACACACTCACCTTCAGTCCAGTGCTGTAAAAGCAGATTTTAACCCTATAAAGCTACAGTATTATGCTTGATTCACATATTTCTAAGGCCTCTAAATGATCAAGACTTTGCTGTGTCTCTCGATCTCTGCAGTTCTTCTGTCTCTGATTGATAGTTTAGACTGTTTTATCCAGTAAAAGTCTTTCAGTGTAACTGTACAAACGTCCTCCTTCAGCTCGAGCTTCTCGTGTCTTTCTGTGTCAAATCTGACCTGATTTATCAAGGAAACGCAAGAATAACTTTGATATTGTTATTATATTTCACCTGGACTGAAGCGACTGAGATTTACTCGATCATCCATCATCATTTATTAGAAAAATATGATCATCAGGCTTTTGAGGAAGGTTTATTTGTTTATCAGTCAATCATCATTGTATTGCACTGCATTATATGATTTAAAGGGGTCATGATCTGGATTTTTTAAATTATTTTATAATGTTTCCTGAGGTGCATTTATAATGTTAGTATGGTTTGTGCATAAAATTTAGAAATAAAAGGCATTTTTCCTACCCTGATTTTATCCCTGATTTGAACGCTCTGTTTGAAGGGGCGTGTCTGCTGAGAGACTTCAGTGTAAACGCACACTGCTGTGATTGGCTGACACCTTTGCATATAAAACAAGTATAACATGTTGGAATTCACCATTACAGCTCGCAAGGTTTACTAATCGTGAAAAGTGTTGATTATGGCATTATATTTAGACCTCCTCCCGTGGCATGAAAGGTTGCAATGATGAGCTTGTAGCCCATGACAGACTGTTTAGCGCATGAATGCAGTGATCTCACTCGATTTCTGCACCCTCACGAATGCGGTCATCAACTAACAGCGCAAATAAGAGATTCATTGTGCAGTGTAGACCGCGTCATTGACTATAGCAGGAGTTTTGGGGAGAGCCCAGAACTCAGTCACTGATAAACTCACACTGTTTGATTAACAGTGATTATCTTTGATCGCTTTCTGTATACTATTTAATCACTATTAAATAACATTATTTTCATGCTACTAAGAGAAACAATGTGAAGTTGATCGTTTAGTCACTGACTTGATTTACTGACGTATAAACCGCAATAAATGATTTTGAGACTCAATGTATGAATCACTACATATCAGAAATCACTGGTCACAGATCAGGCATTAGAATTAACACGGTTACTTGCATGTTGTGGCGTTACTGTCGCCGGTTTGCAAAGCCTGCGCCGAAATTGCAACTGATTTACCAAAGAATCTACAGTTAAATGCACCGAACAAACAAATAATGCTCTAATGAGACATTCACATAGTTGAAAAAGTTCCTAACGTAAGGATCCTTTGGGAGTGGCAGGGCTAAAGACGCGATAATGTAGAAGTAGGCGTTCATCTGAGTCTGCAGAGTCATAATGTGACGACTCCAAAACTAACCCTTTCAATGAAAGCCGTTTTTGGAAAAAACGAGGACATTTTGAGTTCTGAAACTTGCAAGATGTTTTCGTGCAATGACCTCTTACATGCCAAAACATCAAGGACAATTCATGACCCCTTTAAAACTACAGAGCTCTGATCATAAAACTAATCATTTAAATATAATCCAAGACATATTATTGGTATTTATATGCATTTTATGCAAGTATTTGCTACACTGTTATAAAGATCTCATGTACTCTTTATATTGTCCATATTTATATGCAAAATTGACTCTTTTTGTCAATATAAACATTAGCATCTGCAGGAAGTTGCTTATTTTTGTAATAAAATGTAGGTGTTTTTCCTCCATATTCTAACTTTATCAGGCTATATGAAGCCACAAAAGCCTGATGTATCAAAAATGATACTTAACAAAAAAACACATATGCAAACTTAAAGTAAGTTTGTTTTTTTTGGACAATTATTAGATATGTCAGGCTCTACAGGGTTAAAGGCTTTAAGGCAGCACAGCTCAACCGAAGTGTGATCGAGCCCTTTAAGGACAGACCTCTGCATGTGCAGCATGTCTTTCTGAACACAGAACAGAATCGGTCAGCTGACAGCACGCATCAGTATTGTCATGGTCTTGCTTGTGTTTCTGAATGTTGTGTGAATGAGGAATCCTCTCTCACTCCACCCTGTGTGCGTCATTCCAGCGCTCTGATAATTACAGATGTTGAATCTGCAGATGTGTGAGAGGACGACGGAGCCAGAGACTGAATCACACAAACCCCCTTCATCTGCCTGACTGATCACATGTGGAGAAAGAGAAAGAGACGGCACGTACTGCGGATCTGCCGCTTGATTTCCTTGGTAGGGTCCAGCCAGCACTGCAACAGAACAACACAGAGTCAGTAAAGCAGCTGCACTACAATATCAAGGTTTGAACAAAACATACCATTCTGTGACTGTGACTCATTCTCTGCAGAAACGGACAGTGTTTGTCTTTAAGAGAGTCCCCGATCTGACATCTGGGTCCCTAAAGTAGGCTGAGTGAAAGTTCAACATTGCACCTGATCTTGACAGTGGACTCTTCGGTCTACTTTGCATCTCAACATTTTTTCCTTCTTTTTTATCAACCCAGGCCACTGTGAATATTAGAATTATATCATTTAATACTAGTATATTTCTCTTATTACATTTATGCATTTGGCAGACGCTTTTATCCAAAGCGACTTACATTGCATTTCAAGATACACATTTACATTCTTATCAGTTCTTGCTTTCCCTGGGAATCGAACCCATGACCTTGACATTGCAAGTGCCAACGCTCTACAGTTTGAGCTACAGGAAAGCTCAATTTTATTAATATATAGATTATAGATTACATCACATTACGTTTCCACTGCATGTGCACACGTGGCTTTGTAGTGTTAACAGCTTTAAAAGATCCTAGTTAATGAATCTCTTTGCTGTTTGCATAGATACAGCTGAACTAGGGTCCTATCATTTCAGTCACGCAGAAAACAGGCGGAAATCACGAAAAACAGTCATAAAATGGAAATTGAATCAACCGTGTAACACTGAATATCATCAACATTAAAGTGACTCACAGAGATGCGTCTAAAACATTAGGTCTCTATTACTGGCTCAATCAGCTGCACTGAGAGACTGACTGGACAGATCTAGAAAACAACATGCCTGAGCAATCCCATGATGCACCTCGCAAGAACACATGTATATACTAATGCTTTTAACTTCATGCTTCAACACCAATGGCAGTTAAAGGACTGATCACAGCTAATCAATATCAGTGCTTGTTCAGTATCAGTGGTTTGGGTTCGTGCTGGATGAGAGGCACATGAGCCAATTCATCTAAAAGTGGAAAAACACTGTAGGACAGATACCTTTTTATTTTTCTATTTAACACAGTTTGTGCTTGTTAGACTTGGTCAGGAATGTTTCACACACCGTTAATTTATTTTCGTTTTCTCTGGCAGCGCAACATCAAATATAGCCTAGATGTCTTGCTCCTGCAGAAGATGAAATGTGTCAGCTGCTTTTGCTAATGTTTTATTTAATATTTAACCACCGGCAGTAGCTGGTCCGTTACACCGTGGTGGTAAAAGCGGGCACTGTCACGGCCCTGTGCCAACGTGACCTCACAGGATAGACGGTTTAAATCTGTCTCTGTGTCTCAGAAAGCATCACAGGAACACAGAGCTCGAGTCACATGGCCTGCTGTCCCCGTACTGTTAGGGTGTGTTTTGTTTTGTCCATGTCTTGTGTGTGAACTCACCCTCTGCTCAGCGTTGTCTTTAAAGCTCAGGCCGAAGTAATCCTTCTCTATCAGATTCAGGTGCTCACAGACTTCAAAAAACAGGTACTGGCCTTTCGCCCGTTTCTGGAGACACACAGAGGAAGAAGGATGAGTGGAATATTTGGACATTATTCATAGACGATGTTGTGGTGCTCATCCAAATCACTTCATTAGTTGTAGAACCATTTATCGTCAAGCAACGGTTCACCCAAAAACCCAATCATTCTGTCAATAAATCACTCGCCTTCACGTCGTTCCAAACCTGTGTGATTTTCTTCTGTGATATTTTGAGAAATGTCTCAAGTTTTAGTGCATGAACAATTTCATCGAAAACAAAAGGCGATCAGGTTTGGAACAGCATGATGGCGAGTACATGAGCGCAGAAGAGCTATTTTTGTGTGGCACTCGAAGTATTCCCGTAAATGCCAGCGCTGGCGCGGTGATGAGTCTGAATGGAGACTGTGTGGAGTCTGAAGCGCCGGCTCATAATGGGCCTGTTTGAGCCGTTCCTCACATTCTGTTGATTCATCTCGATAGCGTGAGTGTTGGTGTGACTCCTGAGGAATGAGAGGCCCTCAACAGTCCCTCTTTCCTCTCCAGACACCAGGAGCTTCCAGCATTAGTCATTGAGGAAGATCTGCATTCTTCAATCCGCTCGGCTTCAGCCCACCCATACGCCAAACTGCTCACGCACTTTCTAATCCATCAGTCAAGGTTTCTTGCACCAAAAAACTGTTAAAATGAGCTATCCATCCACATTCATCCTACGAAGCTCGGTGCAAATTATGGGAGTCACATAAATATTAAGCATGAAATAATTCCGTAGCATTACAGACATGTTAAATATGACTGTATATATACAAGTCAGTATTATGTAACGTGTTTGTATGTCGCATGAATTAAATGTTCCGTCATTATCTTGAACATGGTTGTCATTTTGACATACAAACAAACTGTATTTTTTCCTACTTTAAGACTGGTTAACACCAGGATGATCACGATAAAGCTTATTCTAAATATGACAGAATAGCAGCGTCCAGTGTTACGGCAAAGAGGAACGAGATCGTTTGAATCACTTTCAGAACTATTTTTTCCAGCTGATGAACGATAAAAACATTGACAATCAGCAAATCAGAATCCATCTTACTTTAAAGAGCTCGAGCATTTAAAGCGGCAGACGACAAAACTGCAGCTCACTTTTAATAAACAGAACAATATTGTGTTGGAGTGGACGCTAATATCGTTCCTGCTCTTGGTGTGAGCAGATGCGGTGTGTGAAGACCAGGACGGGAATGAGAATTCTGGGAGAAAATTAGAAATTCTTACTGCAAGTGAATTATGTGTGTAATACGTTAATCAATCAGGATAGTAGACCACAAGAGAGCAGTATATGTTGTCTTAGACATATTTTTAGAGCAGAAAAGAAAAAGAAAATATTCCGGAGGAACAAAAGACAGCTAGCGAACTTAAAGAGCTCTCGTGAAACCAACAACACGTTAAAATACCAAACGTTACTTTATTTTCCCCATGGATAAAATGGAGCATGACGGAAAACGTACAGCTCATTCAGTCTAACTGAAAAATAAGGATGATTTATAATACAACCTATAATTTGAAATGATTAGTTTCTGTACTTTTGAAAACGGTTTGGGGAGTTTCCCAAACCAGAGGCTCCGGCTATAATTTGAATGGATCGCAGTAAATCGTTCGGAATAATGTGGATATGACCATTTCAATTAAACTTGTACTGCTTAAAGTACCTTTTAAGTCTTGGACTGTATTTTTAAAAGATGATATTATGACTGTTGAGATTGTTGTAATATCATAAACATGATAAATGTTCGGTGGTCTGGATGGATTGGAGAGGAAGTGTTGAGTTGTGAATGGTTCCAGTACTTAAAAAGTGTATTACAAAAGATCAGGGAATTTTTGTCCCATTTCTACAGTACAAGTCTAAGTGACGGTCGGATCAACTAGACACAAACAAAAACCAAAAGAGTGCTTGTTTAAGGTTTTAATGTGTCTTGTTATGACATGACCCAAAACCCCATAAGCTGCTGTTATGGATTCAATTACACCAACTAATCCGTTCCGAGCGTTCAGTCGCACCAGATTTACTGATGAGTGATCAGATGTTACGCTCCGTGAACTTAACACTGAAGCACACACACACACACACACACACACACAGAGAGAGATGCTGCTAATGGATTTCAGTCTCCAGTGGATCAATACTGGACAACAGCAGGCCTGCATTAGTGAAAAGTGCATTAGGGGAAGGACGGGTGCAAACAAACACCGGTATCTCACTGCACAGCTGTCTGATG
Source organism: Abramis brama (assembly GCF_963993115.1). NCBI lineage: Eukaryota > Metazoa > Chordata > Actinopteri > Cypriniformes > Leuciscidae > Abramis > Abramis brama. The sequence goes on along the minus strand of NC_139980.1, from coordinate 1,140,907 downwards.
ATCATGTGTTAATGGCTGAAGAAAGCCACAGGTGGAGACATGTTCTCAACAAACCAGAGAGATTTACAGCTACTGGTGAATCTATGAGCCACAAGGAAGAGAGAAGCATCAACTCTGCAGCTCTAAACTCAAGTAATGATTTCACCACTGCTGTCAGGCATTAAAGAGACAACTACGAGGATGAAGACGCATGGAGGAATGAGAAAATAAAGAGCAGGAGATGCTTTATATTAAACAAGAGACAATAAAAGCACAACACACTCCTGAGGAGAATTCAAAACTCAACTTTCACCCAGTCCGACACACACCTGTAGCACACGCACACACACACCTGTAGCACACGCACACACACCTGTAGCACACGCACACACACACCTGTAGCACACGCACACACACACCTGTAGCACACGCACACACACACCTGTAGCACACACACACACACACACACCTGTAGCACACGCACACACACCTGTAGCACATGCACACACACACCTGTAGCACACGCACACACACACACCTGTAGCACACGCATGGCATGTTAGGCATGAAGAGTCGAATACACACAGAATGATGTCAGATTCCCTTCTCAAGTTCTCACAAACACAGTCGATTACGTCTCAAGTGAACATAAACCGTTGGATGGATCTTTGATTTATTGTAATTGTGACGGATTAACTCAAAATAAATCTCAGCTGTTCTCGTCTGACATCTTGGTTGCTGCGACTACAAGAGCCTTGAGCTTATGAAGCATCGACAGGATCCCGTTCAGTGCGTTTACATGGAGAACAATATTACGATATTAAGCCGATTAAGACAATACTCTGATTAAGAAACTACCATGTAAACAGGGATTTCTGATTACCTTTATACTCCTAAAGATCAAATTAGGAAACGTGGAGTATTCCTATTTTAGTCATTGAAGTTCATTATACACACCTTATAATATACATCTTATATTATATACACATCTTATATTGAAGTTCATTATACACACCTCAGTCACACTATTAAGGTCGTGTGGGAGTTTGAGTTAATCAAGCTATGTTCTATAACATGTAAAACAGGAATATTTTTAAAGCAACTCATGTAAACCCTTCATCAGAATATGAAAAAGGTGAATAATTAGATCACTGCTGTCCATGTAAACAGTTATTGTTGAAAGGTATCGCTCAGGTCAGGGCTACGAAAACACATCAAGGCATTAGATACACTTGAGCACAGTGATCAACAAGCGGAGAACAGTATGGCACAACGGCGACATCATCAAGAATAAGGTGTCCCTCCAAAGTTGATGAGAAAACTGGGAAGGGAGGCTGTCAAGAGGCCGACGGCAACATCACAAGAGCTTTTCTGACAGCTATCTCCCATATTCTCCATCAGTCTGGGCTACGAGACGCAAACCTTCTCTGACTAAAACATCCAAGCCAGATCTCCAGAACCTTCTGCCGTCTGCTAGAAAGCTGAGCGAAGAGGACTTTCACCTTTCAGCCTGACACTGATCCAAAGCACACATCATAAACAACTAAAGAATGGCTTCAGCAAAGACAGATGAATGTCTTGACCTGAATCCTATAGAAAATCTGTGAGAGAGCTGTGCACATTAGAAACCCTCACAATTTAACTACTGCTAAGCATTTAAGACACTTACGTTTGATTTCACAGCATTAAGACACGCGAAGCACGAGCTGAGAGTGGACGTTTTTACAATAATACTAAAACACAATCAAATTTTATTTGTATAACACGTTTAAAGGTGCCCTAGAATTTGAAACTGAATTTATCTTGGCATAGTTAAATAACAAGAGTTCAGTACATGGACATGACATACAGTGAGTCTCAAACACCATTGTTTTCTCCTTCTTATTTAAATCTCGCTTTTCAAAAACACCCCTGAAAAACAGGCGAATCTCCACATAACACCGACTGTGACGCAACAGTCGGGATCATTAATATGTACGCCTCCAAAAATTTGCATATGCCAGCCCATGCTCAAGGCCAGGCGGAACTGCACAGCCGAATCATCGTCCGAATCATTTTTCTTCGAGAGAAATCATGGCTTGCAAACGAGCGGATCATGGCAGTTGCTCAGTGTTTGGATGTACAAATGAACACAAAGGTATTTTTTTAGTTCCTTCATCCGAGCCTCTGAAGAACCAGTTGGTTATGTGCATTTCTGATGTGTAATTGTTCAAGTTCAGACAGATAATCTTTCTCTCAAAGTCGTTCAATACTGTGTATGCATCAGTAAATCAAGCCAGTGACTAAACGATCAACTTCACGTCGTTTCTCTTAGTAGGATGAAAATAATCTTACTTAAACTGTGATTAATATACAGATAGCGATCAAAGAACAATCCCTTTCCAATCGCCCAAGCTGTCAATCACACAGCGCGAGTTTATCTGGACACTTGCCAAAACTCGTTATGAAATCAATGACCTGTTACACTGCACAACGAAGCTCTTACTGTACGTACATCATGTTTGCATTGGTGAAATCATTAGTGAGAGTGCAGAAACTGCGTTGCAATGATAAGATCTTCATTCACGTGATCAACAGGCTTACACTGAAGCCTCACAGCAGCCAATCACAGCAGTGGGCGTTTACACTGAAGCCTCACAGCAGCCAATCACAGCAGTGGGCGTTTACACTGAAGTCTCACAGCAGCCAATCACAGCAGTGGGCGTTTACACTGAAGTCTCACAGCAGCCAATCACAGCAGTGGGCGTTTACACTGAAGTCTCACACAGACACGCCCCTTCAAACAGTGTTCAAATCAGAGGCTAAAATCAGGCTAGGAAAAATGCCTTTTATTTCTAAATCATAACAAATTTTGATCTAAAAAACATACTAACATTATAAGGGCACCCCAGGAAACATTCTAAAATAATAAAATAATCCATGCAAGGGCACCTTTAAAAACAACTGGTGTTGACCAAAGCGCTTTACAAAAGTCAAGGAACAAACAATAAGATAGAATAGACATAAAACAGTAAAGCAAATTAAAGGACAATAAAAATGTAAAACCTATGAACTAAGGTTAAAAAAATAAATAATTATAATCAAGATATATTGAAAGCAATTGAAAAAAAGATACGTTTTCAAAGTAGATTAAAAAATTGACAAAGATTGGGCAGATCTGATCCCATAACTTCGATGACCGCAAAAGCACGATCACTCCTATGTTTAAGTCTAGTTCTAGGAACAGATGGTGCATCAGAGTCCCCTGATCTGAGTGATCTCGACTGAGGGCGGACGCAGCAGTTCAGATAGGCACTGTGGAGCCTGGTTCTGCTAAGACTTAAAAACAAATAACAAAACTTTAAAATCAATTCTGTATGTAACCGGTAGCCAATGAAGCGAGATCAAATCCAGTGTAATGTGTTTATTTGTACGCTTCCCTTTGAGAAGCCGTGCTGCAGCATTTTGAACTAATTGCAAGCGTGTGATGCATATCTGCGGGCACCAATATATAAAGAGTTACAATAATCTAATCGGGAAGTTGCAAAAGCACGCATAGCAGTCTCAAAGTTCTCAGCAGACAAACAGGGCTTAACCCTGGCTAGAAGAGGAAGATGATAAAAACAGGACTTAACCACAGCACGTATCGGTTTATCATATATAAGGTTGTCATCAGACAAGACCCCCAGATTCAGAGCTGTATGGTAACAGCGCTTGGAGATCGAAATCATGAATACTGCGATCATTTGAACCACACAAGATCATTTCAGTCTTGCTCTCATTAAGACTCGAGCCAGAGTTTTAGTTCATCCAAACAGTCCAATATTGGCTTTAAAGCAAGCTTATCATCACGCTTGTGTGTCATCAGCATACAGATGAAAAGATAGGTCACATCTAGATCAAACAGAACCCAAAGGGAGCATATAAAGATGAAACAGGACCGGACCAAGAATAGAGCCCTGAGGAACGCCAGAGCCCAACTGCATTTCAGGCGAAGACTGTTGCCCGATGCAGACAGAGTAACTCTTATTAGTTAAATATGAACAGAACCATTGTAGCGCCGTACCCCGAAAGCCCACACACGCTTCTAGACGTGACATGAGAATGTTGTGATCGACCAGGTCAAATGCAGAGCTAAGATCTACAGACCAAAGCCACAGACTGCCCGGTATCGGTGGTGAGCATTATATCATTCATGACTCTTGAGAGAGCCGATTCTGTGCTATGACGCTTTTTAAAACCGGACTGAAATTTCTCATGAATACTGTTATCATTCAAAAAAGACATGAGTTGACAACCACTTTTTCTAGAATTTTCGAAAGAAAAGGTAAATTTGAGATTTGGCAGAAGTTACTCAAAAGTGTAGAATCCAAATTAGTTTTTTTAAGACGAGGCAAAACCAAAGAATTCGGGAACGATCCAGGTGTGAAGACATTTGTTGATGATGGACAACAAATCAGGACCGATAGCTTGAAATACTTGCTTAAGAAGAGTAGTGGGAATATCACATCCTGATTGCAAGTTGCAACAATCTCATTTAGGGAGTCCAAAGAGATCCAACAGAAGAGCAGACGGGGACATCACGTGCCGTATAGGCTGACGCCGGCATTTGAGATTTAATCAGTGAGATCTTCTCATTAAAATATATCTGGAACTGATTAGTAGTGGGATTCAGATCAGAATCTATTGAAAATAGGGCAATTGGGCCTATACTGCTGTTAGACAGAATCAACTCTGAGAAGTATTTACGTTTGGCAACATTAGCAGGAAAGCAGAGAGGGTGGCGGTGTGCTTCCTCCAGCTGTGTTGTCCAGTTTAGCGGAGGTTAAGGAGATTCACTCCACGGAGTCGAAAGCGGGAGGAGACGCCGCGTGAAGGCACAGACGAAGCCACCGATGCGAGGGAAGAGACCATGCAAAGGCACTGGCAAAGCGGCGCTCGTAGGCCAGCACAGGTCCAATACACACAGGCGGAGATCCCAACAGGTGTGGGTGAGCAGGTAGGGGAAATCGGCAAGACACATCAACGTCACTCTGGGTTGAGTCGATAGCCATGCGGATCTTTAATAACGTTTTCCGATCGTAAACAAGCGACATGTCATAGTCTGAAATCAGTAGGGACAAACATAAAATCACAAGATTTAAAAACGAGACGGAGAGCAACAGACGGCATGCCACATACACATCGCCATCTTTACAACTTAAAAGGCCTTTTGCTTGCTAAACTATCAATCAGAGGACATTGTGTGCGACAGAAAGACTGCATGAAAGAAACTAATGGATCAGAGAGTAAATGAACGACAGTGAAAGCCTAAAAGAACATGATGAAAGAAAGAGACATGAATGAGAACAAAAGAAGGAGCTCCAACTGCAGCCTGAACAATAAGATGCATAATGGAGTTGTAAAGTCACAGAGAATCACTGATGGATGTTTGAAGAGGGTTTATTCAGGATCAGCGACGTACAGGAGGAATCACAGAGCGTCATTGTGAAGGAGCGTCCGGAAGCATTAGCGTCAAGCACACACACACACACACACTCTCGTGGGAGCTCTGCTGTGGCCTCGTGTGTCCCTCGACTGGAGAACGACCCTGATCAGGAGAGTCTCATGATGACCAGAACATTCGAGAGAACTCACACACATCCGCATTCTGCTTCCAGGAAAACACACGGCCGGATCTCTGCACTTACGGCATTAAAAACACAGCACTTCTGTTATATAGGTCACTGCGCTGTGATTGGCTGAAGGTGCATGCGCTGTGATTGGCTGAGTGGATCATCCATACACTCGTCTCACCAGAGACCAGAATTAATCCTGGCATCAGCCCAGAAACACAAAGAAGAAGAGCAGTAAGGATGGACAGAAACACCGAACATCCATGAGGGGTCGTCCAGCAGTCATGAGCCCCTCTTTGTCCCGATAAAGCGTCCCGCCTGGAATGCTTTGTTTGGAGCTTCGGCTTATGCGTCCGGGCGACCCGGAGACAGTCGCGCTCATCTCTGAGCAAACATGCCACCGTCTCGTGCATGAACACACCAGGACAATAGCGCTTAGTGATGCCTCAGCACTTTCCGGTGACGGGACAAAGCCGAGCCTGTTGAAAGCTCACAGAGCGGCCAGTAATGAGACCCCAGAACATCATATCCCAACACTCACCTGCACTGCTCCCATCCAGCATCCGCCGGGAACGCCTCCCGTTCACTCCATTAGACTCACTTAAACCACCACGAGAACACCTGCAGAGCACCATGTCTTTAACAGTTTATTTACATGCTATTTAATATCAATTTCAATTTATTTATTAAAATATTGTGTAATCGATATTGATTTTATTGCAGCACTCTCTGTGAAGAGTGTAAAACGTTTCTATTTAAATGTGCAACGTGTGTGTGTGTGTGGGGGGGGGGGTTGTGTGTTTTTTCAAGCATTGATCATTGTAACCAATCACAGACATGTTCAGCTGAGTGTGTGAAAGCAATGACAGATCAGAGGCACTTAAGTTAGTCCGAATCCACTCAATACCACACAAAACAAAGCTTTTGTTCTCCATGCTTGGGATTATAACTGTAAACACAAAGAAATAAAGAGCTTGTTTGTGCAGCTTCATTGATTATAACGGGAGATTGGGAAGAGTGAGCTTGCACTGAACTGAAGTGATTGTAAAGAGAGAGTATTAAAATACATAAATGAATCGTAAACAGTCATAATGGAGTGATAACCAGGGATTGACGTTAACTTCTTTGCTCACCAGTCACTAGCGGTTTTCCAAAGTTACTAGCGACTCAGCATTTTCACAAGCCACAATTCTGACATCAATACCATGGGGGAAAATGGCCATATAGATATTTTCAATAGCATCTCATAATTTGGCAGCGAGTATATTAGGCTGCTGTCACTTTAAGACCTGACGCACGGATCCATTATATTGGATCTGATCGCTGATTCCACGGTTCCTTTAGTGTGTGTGTGCGTGTATATGTCTGAGTGTGCGTGAGTGTGTGTGTCTGGAACCCAGCAGCAGACGCACACATTGGTAGTTTAACACTGACAGCAGGGCCCCAATTATCTGTCCTCCGAAACACTTTACACACACACCAAATCACTGCAGGGTCAGAGGTCATCATGCATTTAAATGCTCCTGTCAGCACAATGATTGATCCTATTACAGCTACTGAACACTCACTCACACACACACACACACACACACACACACACACACACTCCTGCACCACCGCCCACAAAACTATTATATTATAATCATATTCAGGGTTTGAAATGAACTTTTTCAGTCACCGGCCTATTTGGCTACTACATTTTTTAATTACCGGCCATTATATCCGATAACAACCGGTGAAAACAGAAACAGGCTCACCCGGGTCACTGAAGTCAGCAGCATTTTCTTGCTAGGAACGTTTTTTTATTTTTTATTTGGTGAGCTAATAAAATATTAAAACTCAATATCAATATTTTGTGTACAGTTATTTAATTATGCCATCGTGGACTTGCTCTCTCATGTTTCATACAAACGCAGCCGCTGCCATTTTGTGACTATTGTTTTGTACACTGTTGGATTATGAGATACAGGTACGATTTTAAAACAGTTTAATCTCAAATCAATATCTCTGATCTCCATAATTATTAATGTGGTGAAATGCAGTGTAATAAGTGTTATGAGTGTATACCGTATCTCTTAAATGTCCGTCTAGTTTGAACTTGCTGCTGAAACTGCTCTCTCCGCGGAAGCTTTGCGTTTAAAGAGCTAATCAAATATTTCAACTATTTCAAATATATATATAACAAGCGTGTCGTTATTTGTTGCGTAGTGACGTGTGTGTTCAAGTAAGTTCATTTATAAAATTGCAAAGTAAAATGCGCACGTCCGAAAACGCCCGTGTTTTCAATTAATTGCTATGGAAGTAGGCATGAACTAAAAAACGCTCGCTCTGTTCTGCTCGCTCCGCGCCCGTGAACACACACCGTTATGAAGGCCCGTGGACACACACCGTTATGAAGGCCCGTGAACACACACCGTTATGAAGGCCCGTGGACACACACCGTTATGAAGGCCCGTGGACACACACCGTTATGAAGGCCCGTGAACACACACCGTTATGAAGGCCCGTGGACACACACCGTTATGAAGGCCCGTGGACACACACCGTTATGAAGGCCCGTGCAGCCGTGCATATTTCAGTTTCAGCAGAGTGAGTAAACACAATAAGTAACACCAAACTGGCTAGTGATTTGACAGCGTTAACCGCCACAGTTGATTTTTACCCACATTTGGAGGGTTGGCGGGTGTTCATTTCAAACCCTGATTATATTAAACGAATGTCTAGTTCCTCCACTGAAGGGTTGTCATGTTTATAAGAAACACATGTGTATGGGGCTGGTGGACACACACCATTTACATGAGCTTCATTAACAACGCATGCTGCTCAGACTAGTGCACACACACACACACACACACGCGCACTGCTGACAGATACAGTTATGATGAGTTGTGTTGCCATGGCGCTCATGAGGGAAGATGATGCGTGCACTGCTGGAGATTATCAGAGTATATATAGACTCAAATCCAAGCGACACACTCATCTCCAGTTCATACACACAACAGGATTATTGTCATCCAGAGTTATCATACAATAAAGAAGAGTGAAACACAGACAGACAGGATTAGAGCAGCGCACTGAACGACCAGTCAGCTGACCCCTCACCTAGTGTCAACAGTGATGATGCGACACCAGAGACTTCACAACACACCACAACAACAGACAGACAGACAGAGGGACAAAGAGACAGACAGACAGACAGACAGACAGACAGACAGACAGACAGAGGGACAAAGAGACAGACAGACAGACAGACAGAGGGACAGAGGGACAGACAGACAGACAGACAGAGGGACAAAGAGACAGACAGACAGACAGACAGAGGGACAGACAGACAGACAGACAGAGGGACAGAGGGACAGACAGACAGAGGGACAGACAGACAGACAGACAGAGGGACAGACAGACAGACAGACAGAGGGACAAAGAGACAGACAGACAGAGGGACACAGAGACAGACAGACAGAGGGACAGACAGACAGACAGACAGAGGGACAGACAGACAGACAGACAGAGGGACAGACAGACAGACAGACAGAGGGACAAAGAGACAGACAGACAGACAGAGGGACAGACAGACAGACAGACAGAGGGACAAAGAGACAGACAGACAGACAGACAGAGGGACAGACAGACAGACAGACAGAGGGACAGACAGACAGACAGACAGAGGGACAGACAGACAGACAGACAGAGGGACAGACAGACAGACAGAGGGACAAAGAGACAGACAGACAGACAGACAGACAGAGGGACAAACAGACAGACAGACAGACAGACAGAGGGACAAAGAGACAGACAGACAGAGAGACAGACAGACAGACAGACAGACAGACAGACAGACAGACAGAGGGACAGACAGACAGAGGGACAGAGGGAATATGCTATCAGTTTCTGATGCAGAAAAGTTAGTTCATGCATTCATGACCTCGAGACTAGATTACTGTAATGCTTTATTAGCCGGTTGTCCTGCATCATCAATAAACAAGCTACAGTTAGTCCAAAATGCCGCCGCTAGAGTTCTTACTAGATCAAGAAAATATGATCATATAACACCAATTCTGTCGTCTCTACATTGGTTACCTATAAAGTTCCGTATTAATTACAAGGTATTGCTACTGACTTATAAAGCCCTAAACGGCTTAGCTCCAGTCTATTTAACGGATCTTCTATTGCCCTATAATCCATCGCGCTCTTTAAGATCAATAAATTCGAGGCTTCTGGTCATACCTAGGATATCCAGATCCACCAAAGGAGGGAGAGCATTTTCACATTTAGCTCCAAAACTCTGGAATAGTCTTCCTGATACTGTTCGTTGCTCGGACTCGCTCTCCCAGTTTAAAACTAGATTAAAGACGCATCTCTTCAGCCAGGCATTCATATAATATTGTTAATCTTACAGTTCAAACTACAATCCGGCCTCTAGTTCATAAATGCCAGAGGAGAACTGGCCCCGACTGAGCCTGGGTTCTCCCAAGGTTTTTTTTCTCCATTAGGTCACCTGATGGAGTTTTTTTCGGTTCCTTGCCACTGTTGCCTTTGGCTTGCTCAGTTGGGGATATTTTGGGGATATTTCATTTTATTTTATCAATCAATAAATTCCACTAGAAACAAACCTTGTTGTATTATTTTATTTTAATTTAATACTGTCCCTCACAGTACAGTCCCTCTGTCTGTACTGTGAAGACAGACAGACAGAGGCTGACAGACACACAGACAGACAGACGGACGGACGGACGGACGGGTCTCACCTCCACCTCACAGGAGAACTGGCTGCCGTCCAGGAGAGTCACGTGACACACCACCATCTTCATCTTCTTGCTGAGTCTGAGGGGCGACAGCACACTCGTCTCCTGCTGAATCACTTGCTCTTCCTCTTTCTTCTCCTCCTCGCGCTCCTTCTCCTCGCTCTCCTTCACTTCCGATTCTGCCTCTTTCTCCTCCCTCACAGGCTGCACACACACACACAGAGAGAGAGAGTTAATACACACACACACACACACACACGAGCGCTCTCATGTTTTCCAGCTGAGCGGATGGCTGCTGGATGATGTCAGCGGGCGGATGCTGATGTGTTCTGCCAGAAGCATGTGGTTCAGTCTCTGGATTAGAGTCGGGTCTCACACAGGTTTATCTGAGCTGATCTTCACGACTCTAGCTGACGGGTACGGGCTGATGTCTTTTATTTTGAAATTCTCACTTCCAGTCTGTCAGGTCAGCTGGTATAGGTGCATACGACCTGTGTGTGTGTGTGTGTGTGGACAGCATGTGGGAAGGGTGTGAGTAGCTGGAACGTTCACTTTCTGTTCTGTTTTCATTTCATTTTCCTTATTTTATCGTCATCTTTCATCATGCTTCTGTTCTCTTCAATATAACAAACGCGTCATCCTTTACTCCCTCTACTGAGCCTCTCAGCAGACACTGGCACTACGACATCATGAACCTGTTCCAGCGTCAGTGAAGGAGGAAGACACACAGATGAGCTGATGCATCCGAGTAATGAAGGCCGTGAGTTTAGACTGATGATGTCACTTTGATGCGATACGTTCGATTAAATAATAACACTTATGACTTAATTCCTTCACTTGCCGGAATTCACCAAACTGCAGGAAGACCGTTAAGTGTCTGTGACAAACACTTCTTATGATTAATCTGAAATCGCCCCCTAAACCCTCATTCACTATTCCCTGCGTTAGTCCACTACACCCGCTCACTTGAAGGAGCGAGTCAGCGAATTCGGACAGCCATTGAGCTTACATCGGTTGTACACTTGTTATTGTGGTGCATTGTGGGATTGAATGAGTGCACTCAATAACGTCCACTATGGTTTCGGACACCACTACAAAATGGCTGTCCCCTCAAATAACGCCCTGTTTAAGGGTATAGGGGGCGATTTGGGATTCAGCCTGTGTGAAACCGGAGATGACGGAGCGAGGAGGTCACCTGACTGGGGTCAAGGGTTTACTCTTCAGACAGAGTACAGAGTCTCTTCACTGCTTTGAATTTATCAAACGATGCACATCATGATGATGATGATTATGATTATATTACAGCACTGTTGATGAAAACGACAGGAATAAAAGTGTCCCGTGTGTATGAGCAGCGGCTCTCACCTGTGTGTCAGCACTGCCGACGGACTTCTCCTCCTCTTTCTCGTTCTCCTCCAGCTGCACCTCCTCTGGCCTGCTCACCTCCTTCACCTCCTTCACCTCCTTCACCTCCTTCACCTCCTTCACCTCCTTCACCTCCTTCACCTCCTCTGTTTTCTCTGCGCTCGGGGCGGCTCCTGCTCCGTCCGGCTGGTGTTTCGGCTCCTCCTCCTCCTCCTCCTTCAGGCTCGGGCTCTGGGGCTGCTCTGCGCTCTCTGAGGCTTGGTCTTGGCTCTGTGACTTCTGTCGTTTAAGCCATGGAGGCAGGAAGCGAGAGATGCCCTTCTCCTTCTTCTTCTGTCCGCCGGTGGCAGGAGGGCTGCTGGGATCGGGAGATGAGGACTCCTCCTGCGGGCTCTCCGGCTCCGCGCTCCGGCTCTCCTGCGGGACCGACACATGCAACACTGAAGACACTAGTGTCAAATCAGTTCAGACACTGAAGAATCAAATCAGAGTCAAATCAGTTCAGACACTAGTGTCATTTTTACCGCATACCAGGGATGTGACGGTGAGGATATTTTCCCACCGGTTAACCGACGTGTGACAACACATTGGGGGTGGGGGGGTGTTTTGCAGTGACAAAACAGTACGACAAATCCGCTTAAATAGGCGCTTTAACATTTCACTTTGACATCAAATATTCCGCCATGATCTTGTCAGTCAGCTCGTCACTGTCGGGATAAATGAAATCTGACTCCTGCTGCTGATCTGTGACTCTTTCAGCTCACGATTTATTAACCAGACACGTTCAGTTTTCAGGCTAACGTTACATGGAAAAAAATGTGCCGACCAGTTGTGCAGGAAAGTATGCAGTTATACGATGTTGGACGCCTGGCCGTCTGCTGTGTCTCTGACTCCGCTGCCTCATTTGGATGGTAACTCGACAGGTGAGCGCGAAGATTGGATGTCGAGGATGCATAAGTAAACCGTTTTTTGCAAATTCAGCAAACTACCATATCTTTAACAGTTATAAGTCGCATCAGTCTTATAACCGTTAGTATAAGTCGTTTAAGAGTATAAGTCAATCAGTCAAAAAATGCGTCATGAAGAGGAAAAAAATGCACTGGACTATAAGTCGCATTTATTTAGAAATGTATTTCTCAAAAAAAAAGTTATGGACGGGACAGTTCTCCATTACGGACGTGAGCGCTCTGAAAGCGGCACTAAAAGACTACTTTAAAACTCACAGAGACCTCAAGCAGAAAGCACAAAGCCTGTCTTTAAATTTAATTTAATTTTGTATTACTTGTATCTTAATTTTAATCAATGTTTCATCAACCAATTGTCTTAAAGGGGACCTATTATGCAAAATTCACTTTTGTATGGTGTTTGGACATAAATGTGTGTTGGCAGTGTGTGTACACAACCACCCTACAGTGATAAAAATCCACTCACTCCTTTTTTTTAAATCCCCATAAATCATAAGCAGTCTCTCCAAACGACCTGTTTTCTGAATGTGGCTTTAGTGACATCATTTTCTGAAGAAAAACTGGTGCTTCATCTTTTGTGTGACATACAGTAAACTTTATTAAACTCATCAGTATATTTTGTGTCATCATTCAGACAATTCAGATCGTCAGACGGAGTCCTACAGCAGGCTTGCATTAATAGTGTATACAAGCAATGCCAAATAGGTTATAATCATAATTAAACTAAACTATACCTGTTCCAGCTCCATACAGCATATATTCTCTGACTCTGTAGGCATTTTTATGGTCGAAATGAACACCATTACTGTGACTGTCTGTTTTATTATTATCATCTTCCCTGTTCTGGCTCTGATCGCGGCTGCTTAGGCTCCGCCCCCTGTGCCGTGAACCAGCAGCTCATTAGCATTAAAGGAGAAGCACTAAAACAGTGCGTTTTTCACAGACACAAAAAATTATGATTTAAACGTGCTGTAAATAAAATTCTGTTGGGTATTTTGAGCTAAAACTTCACATACACACTCTGGGGACATCAGAGACTTATTTTACATCTTGTGAAAAGGGGCATAATAGGTCCCCTTTAATAAATAAGAAGTAAATATAGTAGAAAATATTTTATCACAACAGGAGGCGCCGGCGCGTGAACTGGAGCCCGTCTCATAAATTAACCGAAACTCAGCGTATAAGGTAGCCTACTTGCCTCACAGGCCTGAGACATATATAGAAAGCTTGAAATGTGTACTTTTAAACAGAACAACTCAAAACGAAAGAAAACAGACTCTCTGCTTATGTAATCCGTATGAAATATGCATTTCTCTCTGGCGCGTTCACTATTGTCCGCTCAGGCTGGCCGTTCTGTGCGTTATCTTCCATTTTCAAAACAGGGTGGCTTTTGGCTATTATTCGCTTGATTTGGGCCTACTCTACAATATGTTTAAAGCGCCCGCTACTGGATGAGATGGCAAACAATAAAATAAAAAATAAACGGTCTATTCATAGACTATAAAAAATGCACTACACATGGCACTTTAAAAACCTAATCGTTTATTTATAGTTCGATTACGGATATTTCACGTCATGTTCGAATGCATATTCCAATATTGAATAAGAAGTGACAGCCCTATTGTGTTGTGGAAGGCACTGCAGATCTCAGCACTACCTCCGGCTGGGCGGCGCTGGCCACGGGTTGGGCGGCGCTGTCGGCTGGTTTGTCGGGCTGGTCTGTTTGCACAGGGTCCGTCTGATGCTGAACTTCAGGAGCCTTCTCCGGTTCCTTCTTCACATCTGTCTCTGATCCCACCTCTGTCGTCATCACGCCCGGCACACTGGCACACAAGAGTCAAGAACACACAGGTTAAGAGTCATATCATGAGCCATCACTTCTGCCTTCCTCTTCTGAGGTCAAGCAGACCCGACCGACCTGCACACACGACTCGTGCCGGACGTCACAGATCAATATCAACACACAAGTGTCCACATTTACTCCATAACACCTCATAAGTGTCCATCATTTCTGATGCCTTATTTAAAGCCCATATATACGATATCACACCATTTAATTTAAAGACAATAAATAAAACATGCACAGCATTTTTTATAAAGGTTAATAAATCAAAATATTATTTAAAGTATGAATTGAATTGATTACATATTCTTTGAGTATTAAACCTTAATTAAACCATAAATTTTACAGAAAAAAACCAAGGGTGAATGTGCCTCAGTGCAGATAAGCGGCCGTATGAAATCTGTTTAATAACATTTTAGTAATCAGCGTGCCTTAACTAATTGAAATCATGAAACTGCAAAAGTAGTTTAGAGTAAATTAAATTTTTAGGGCCTTATGAAATCCATTTAGATTTTTATCCAGTATAACTCTTTATATGGAGAGTTTCTGAAGGTGCAGAAGCTAAAAAACATGTTTATTATTTCTGAGAGCAGCTTTACTCATATCTTTCATCATCATGGGAGGAAGTCTTTTTCAGCACAGTGAGTCTGATGCCGTGAGAGACAGAGAATCACTGACTGAAGATTGAAAAGCATCAAAACGCTCTTTCATGTTATCAGAGCATCAGGACAAAGCCTGTATGAGTGAGTCGTCAAACCCCACCATGAGCAAACACACACACACACACAAGCTCAAAGCAGCGCTCATGCGACACTGGGACGCACCAATCAGCTGAGAGCTTGATGACATCAGCACCAGTCAAATGAGTGAATAACTCCCATCCTGCACATTTGACCAGGTTTAAATCCAGAATTCTGCAGGTATTGATTTTGACTGATATGAGAAATGTTATCAGGACTAGGGGTGTGACGGTTAGTATATAACCGTGAGACCGACGGTTATAGTTGAACACCGTCATTACAACTCTATAACCGCCAAAACCGTGTTATTAAAATATTTTTTACAAACATTTTTTAGCATAGAGAATGCTTAAATACTAATTAAAAACAACTGTTAACAGTCTGTGTTATTAATGGTCTACATCGTTTCCAACTGTATTTGATTCTTTGCCCCCTGACCGACCGCCAATCATTTGAGATAGAAATAAAAGCTATGATATAGTGATGTGCCATCATTATGAGATTTATTAAACAAATGAAAAACATTTGCAATAATAAACATTAGCAATGAACATTTGCAATCGGGAGACATGGTTTTTACCACTTAATGAAGTTTTGTTTTGTAAATCGTCAGACATGATTTTTACCACTTCATTAAGTTTTGCTTTGTAGAAAGCCTTTCTTTAAAGCGAATTTCGTTTTGTACAAATTGTATCTTAATTTTAATAAATGTTTCATCAACCAATATTTTTTAGTATTAATAAGTATTAAATAAATAAAAAGCAAATATAGGAGACAATAATAATAACCGTGACATCAAGGCTCCGATGCGCCGCGTTCACTTGCATTGTGAAGTTGAACTAGAGCGCATCTCATCGTAAATGAATGAAACTCAGCGTAGGTCTATGCCTCATACATTAGCATTAAATATCTTTGCTGCTGCATCCTTTCTAGAACAGACAAGGGCTTTCTTGCGGCTCGCATCAGCAGAGCATTACATCGTCCATAGACCGCAAAACAATAAGCGGATGGCGGGCGGGTGCGGTTTTGAAATCTGGTCAAAAAACGTTGGTGCGGATGATGAGTTTTGTGATGCGGTTGCTTATGAACTAATACCCCATCCGCGTATCTCTATTGATAACAACATTGAACACTACACAAATATTAATTTTATTCAAACTAAGTTGTCCTATAACAGACAAACCCCCCCGATGACGGTTATGTTACAAACCGTCACATTTGACTCATGTCATAACCGTCATCACCAATTCTGAAACCGGCACACCCCTAATCAGGACTAATTGTTTTACTAGGAGCACTGTAGCAGTCTAAATCTTACTCTTACTGAAAATGTTAGGAGCACAAGCAGAAAGTGTTGACGCACACCTTAAATCGTCCTGCAATGCAGTTATTCACATTTAGAGCTTTGAAATGCTGGAGAAAGTCGTGTGAAGCACTTGAAAGTCCTTGAAAAGTGCTTGAATTTCACTCTCGAAATGAATCGTATAAAAACATTTGACTATTTCGGCCACAATACCATGGTTACAGTAGCATAGCATTACTACGTTAAATCTACTAGTGCTGTCAAAAGTAAAAAATGATTGGCCATTGTGTTCACGCACTCAACACACGTCTGTGATTGGCTACAATAATCAACACTTCAAACACGTTGTAAATGGACATCTTTGACGCTCTTCGCTTGCACAGATACACACGGGAGCGTTTGAAAGCAGACGTCCATAGACGCGCTCGGTGAAGAATGTCAAAGATGTCCATTTACAACATGTTTGTCCCATCAATGATATAAAAGCCGAAATGGGTCCAGAATTTGGACTTAAATGTGGTTTGGGCATTATTATTTTACTCACACTGCTGTCCGCCATCACATTATAAACTCTTTTTCTTAGGCTAGTTAACTTACATTCACGTTTATGTGTTGATACTTGAGAGCCACCTTGACATCTATAAAGAGCGCCTTACTTTATAAATTAAAATGTCGATATTTGGCGCCTGCGTATCGATTCTTGTATCACACAGAGGAGGACAACTAAAAATAGCCCAATGGATATTTAGTCCCGCCCCTAGCTAGGTAGGGTAGGGATGTGCACGAACATTCAAATTTCGAATATTCAATGTTTAATTATTATTCGAAAAAAATAAAATACTATTAGAATTTTACTACGTTGCTTTGCTGGCCGTTAATGCAGTGAATCCATGATAAATCCCTATCACTAACTCGCAGTTATAATTAAGTGCACTGGGTGGCGCTGTGGAGCATGTTTAACAAGTGGATGGTATTTGATCACATAATGTCGTCGTCTGCCTCGCGAAGTTTGGAATTACTTAGATGAAAATTATATTACAAAATGGAAGTACCTTTAATCAAATTAATTAATGAAACGGAGTTATGGTAATATCACCACCACAATGAGAAATCACATGAAATCCAAACAGCAGTCGACTGAGGAAAGAGCTGTCCATCACTGCATTAACGACTCAGGTGAACTCAGCTGTAGCGCGAGTGATCAGATATGATATCTTCTGATAGCAAAATGATTTTGAGACATATACTTCCTTTAAGTTTCGTTGAGGGAGACCGGTTTAAGAACAGAAAACCCAAAGTGCTTTTAGAAACTTCGCTTAGCAAACCGTTATCTTTGTCTCTGCAACGTCTGTCAGCGCAACAATATAAACACTAATATTGTTCTTTATATTTTTTGTTTACACATTGTTTAATGTTTTCAACTAAAAGAAAACGTTAATATATATAGTAAGCTTGATGTGTATATTGCCTTATTGTAAGCTTGCTCAGAAATGGTGACAAAAAATACAATATTTTTGAAAAATGCCCATCCCTACTTTCAGGTGGAGCAGCGTTTACTACGCACCACAGAGCCGTACGTCACTGACAAGCTGCACATTCAAGTTTTCTAAATCGCATTAAGACAAATCGGTTTAAGCGTGATTTCATGTCACTTGCGATTAATCGTGCAGCCCGAAGCCCCAGTGACTATAGAGCTGGATCAGGGTGGACGTCATGTGTGGATGAAAACACAGTCCTCTTCCAGTCTCTGCAATGGCATGAGATGTATAAGACTCCTCCTGCATTACATCATCTTCACAACACACAACTTTCAACATGGTTTCATGAGAGTTTTTGAATACTGAAGGTTTTGGAAAGATATTGAACAACTGGTATGTTATTAAACAACAGTTCAATCCACTGAACACTTTGTACTTCAATCCCTCCCAGCTTTGTTTTCATTCCTGTCCAAAAATTAATTATGCTGCCCTGACTAAGATCTACTGCACACACACACACACACACACACACCCACCCATCTCAGGTTCATCATGATCACAACGTTCCCTCAAGAGCGCACCAGGACCAGTCAAACATGCTGGGAGTTTCAGAGAGCACACAGCTGTTACAACACACACACACACACACACACACACAGAGGCGGCCAGGGGAAAACCACTGATGAAAGACAACAGCAAATATGCTGTGAGAAAGAGAAAGCATGCATGACATCATCACGTGTGGGGCATGTCCTCAAACGCACATGTGATGCGTGTACATCAGAGCAACGGCCCTCTGGGTAACCGTGTAACATTACACAAACACTACTAGAGTTTGGGCTCAGGAAGACTTTTGCTCTTTTGAAAGAAAAACACTTATTCATTTTATTTAACGTGTCTACATTAAACACAAGAACTCACAACAAACAAATACATGTTCAGTTTCAGATCTCAGTGTGAAGGTTCAGCTGCGGATCACGAGTAAAACACTGTGTGTGTGTGTGTGTGTCACACTAATCCCCACACTGCAATGCTTGCAGATAACAAATCAACACGAGCTGTCAAAACCAATCAGGATCCAGAGCTACACACCACCCGTGTGTGTATCAGTCTGTCAGTCTCCAACACACACCACACGCGAGTATGAGGCCGACGGGTTTGGCCACAATATAGGGCTGCAACAACATATCACAATTAGGGATGCAAATTATCGATTAATTCATTAATCATTAGTTGATTGACCTTATCGATCGATTAACGATTAACTGATAAGCGGCTATTTTCCTGAGAATGTCAATTTCTCACAGTATCAATAGTGTCTTTAACATAAAAAGATGAAAATATGCATGTTATATTGCTCAATTGATGTTTTATTGTTTAACAGTTGGGATACAGTACAGATAATGGCATTTATGTAGTTTAGCAAAATAAATTATGCATAGAAAATTAAAATAGGCTACATAAAAAATAATTGTGCACTGGCTCACCTGTTGCATGTGAAACATTAAGCAACATAAAATAAATTTTCAATAGAAATCTATGTGGGTAGGCTTAGCCTACACTATATTAAGCCTACATATAATAATCTATCTGGTAAACTACTTGTATGTAAAACTTGAAACATTAGCAGCAGCAGCACTGATACTCCCCTCACCATCAGTGGTGCTAACTGGCATCATATCTTTCACGATCATGCCGCAAATCCTCTGAGTAATGCCCTCCGCTTTCCTGTGGTCACAGACTCGCCTCCACAGCAGCGACTGAAGCGACAGACTTCCTCCCTGCAACACGGCCGTTATGAAGGCGGCATCTTAGCGGACTCGTAGAGCTGTTGTACTTAATCGTAGTACCGCAGAGTTTACATTGGGCGTCTTCGTCATTAATTAATCTGAAATGCTCCCACACTCCACTCGCTTTGACCGCCTCATGTTTGTGTCGGGTCTCTCGCCGCCCGCGAGAATCTCGTGTCACGTTCGCAATGTTCAATTAGCCGACAATTAATTTAATTGAGTAAATTCTTGTTGACAATTAATCGATAATCGATTAACCGTTTACATCCCTAATCACAATAGAAACATGCAACACAATTTATCACGGATAGTGACAATCTGTATTATGGATAGTTCACCCAAAGTGAAAATTAATGTGTGAGAAAAATTTCAATTTTAGACAAGTTTTAGTGTCAGTATTACATTAAACTAGTATGTTAGATATAATGTATTATAAAGCAATGGGCAAATATGTGTGTGTCCTGATAATGCCAAGGCTGATGTTAGCAGTAAAAAGTGGCCTACATTATTTTAAATATGTGCAAACTAGTGGTCGACCGATATTGTTTTTTGATGGCCGATGCCGATGCCGATATCTTGGAGAGCAGGGTGGCCGATGGCCGATATAAAGCAGATATTTTTATATATATTTATTTTAATCAATATTTAATAAATTATAAAACAAATTTTTAAAATAAACATGCTTTTATACTTTAGATGGCAACTTCTTAAATTTGCAGTCCTATTACAGTATTTGTCACAAAGTAATTATTTAGAAACATATGAATATGTGAATAAAAAGTATGTAAATACTGTAACAGGGCTCTCAGTAATCTGGTCATTTCGTGCTGGTAATCATATTTTTTTCAAATAAAGACAAGGTAACGCTAATTTTACATACAGCACAGTGAAAACGATATGAATATGACACAGTTGGCAACTGGTTATATCACAGCATATTTTAAAATGAAGGATTTAAAGTTTTTTGATCGCGTCTCCTGAAGCTGATCTTCTGTTCGCATTCACTCACTTTGCACGGACCGACCGTCACTCGCAGACAGTAATGCACGCTTCACAAGATATCACAGCTGGATTCGATTAAATCTGCAAGGTTTGTGAATTTAAATGTTTATTAGATGTTCAGAGATTTGTTTAAATGACGTAGATGCGCATTTGCTGAATGTTTGCCAAATGAGAAAGTATTTTAGCCTGATTGTTTGCCTTTTCTGTTACAAATAATATAAAAGCAAACGCTTTACTTTACTTACTTGGCATAAGTTACCATTTACTTAACTTTGTTTACCAGTTCTGTCTAACAAAGTATTAGATATGACTGACAGAGATCATAAATTAATGAAGACGGAGAATGTGAGTGAGCGCTGTTTGATCTGACATCATCTGAGGAGCTGCCGTTCTCTGGTGTTCTCAGCGCCGCCCGTCAAAATAAAAGTCCGGAACGCCGTCAAAATAAAAGTCCCGCTTTCAACACATCGGCCAATCAGAAAAACTTATCGGCCGATGCCGATATTTCAAAAATGCCAAATATCGGCCGATATATCGGTCGACCACTAGTGCAAACATATTCGTCTAAAATAATTCAGTATTTTCATCTTCAGAATCATGAATATTGTTATTCTGGTGTCTCTATTGTCCTGTGCTTTGGGTTTCAGCACCGAGTCCAAGCCTGTTCATTTACACACACAATGTAACAACAAATCTACATTTTAATCAACAGTAACATCTCATTTGTTATCCTTTTATCATATGTCTAGGAGTATTGCAATAATATCGTGAGTTTAGTGTCGTGATATGTATCGCTACACGTCTAGAGCAATCCCACAGCAGAGAATGCTGAGCACGCCAGACACAACATATGAAACACTGTAGCCTCATGTGTCCTGATGTTATTTAGATCCGCTGCCCTAAAGCACGCTCTTAAACACACTCACACACACCGTTTCACCAGCTGACTGAAATATCACTAGATCGGGCGCGCACATCAAACAACTGTAGCAATATTTCACATACTTCTTCAGTCGTGCACGTTTGATCACAGCAATGCACAACACAAGTCCATTAAGACCAAAGGCTTACACACACTTAGAGAAATACTAGATCATGTTGTATGTCACATTTCTATTAATTCTCCAGGAAATGATGCGATGTGAGGAGGTTTGAGCGATCTCTCCGGTCTCTCTATACGGTTATCCCTTCAGTCAGAGCAACAGAGGAGGCTCATGGGAAGAAAACAGGAGTTATGAGTTCACCGGAGAATATGATTTATAACATACAGGGAGGCAGGAGCAACGAAGACACAGGGAAGAGACAGATGAATCAAAACCAAATAAATACACGATTATAATCATATGTTTAAGTTCTTCAGGCAGTCTCAGGTATTTTCTATAATCATATGATTATCAATAACTGTTCTAGCTTGATGATACTCTAAGCAACATCTGAAACATTGTATTTTGAGCACTTGTGTTTATTTGCCTCTTCACGATGAATGCTTGCTGTATTCCTCATTTGTAAGTTGCAAAATGAATAAATGTAAATGTATGTATTTATATTATGGCAATGGTTCTTTAGCATCGCATATAAATATATTTCTGCCTCATACTGTGATCATAATCCCCATCAGATCGCAAATAAGTCATTTCAAACACTGGCTGGTTTCTGAAAGAGAGTTTTGAGCTGAAATTGTGTAAAATGTGTTAAAGGTAGTCTGGTATGATGGGAGATGAGCAGCGGAGTCGAGCGTCTCCTGACTCGGATCAACTCCTCAAGCCCCAGCGGATGCTCTGGACTACGGGATTCGGTGCGCCAAACCCCCCCGAGGAAGCCCTGCTGAGGCCCGATCAAGCCTGGTCATGACAGGAGAAACACTACAGGCCCTGACACGCACCAGCACGCTCGCTTCTGGCCCAACAGAGAGTGTGTGTGTGTGTGTGTGTGTGTGTGTGTGTGTGTGTGTGTGTGTGTGTGTGTGTGTGTGTGTGTGTGTGTGTGTGTGTGTGTGTGCGCGTGTGGCAGGTGTTCTGGATTTGCATCTATTGTGTGATAGCTTTATGAATGACATTTAATGCACTGGATGCCGTGTGTGTGTGTGTGTGTGTGTGTGTGTGTGTGTGTGTGTGTGTGTGTGTGTGTGTGTGTGTCTAAAGCTTTTAAAGCAAACATTTCCCATGATAAGCACACAAGAGACAACAGAGCTCTGAACGTCTCTGAGCAAACACACCGTCAGAACGCACCATCAGGAAACTCATAAAAGGAAACTTTTCATAAAATGAAAAACAGCAAGTTGTGTGTTGGGAAGAAGCCAGATGATCTGCACAATGTATCAAACAGAGACAGTAAAACACAGAAGACAGCCGCTGTGTCCGGAGTCAAACACTCCTCCACTATAGTGGTGAACACCATACGCCAGAGTAGCTCGCCCCAATACAGGACTCATTAAACAGGAGAACAGTCCCATGATGACCCTCTGCTTCCACTGAGACGCATTTGATGGACACTTTACTGTCCCACAAGGCCACAGGAGAGGATCTGTGATTGACAGAGAAACACCTGATGCTGGTAGGTCATGTGACCGTCACATGGCAGATAAAGTATGTCCGAGTTTCATTAATGCTATATACAGAACACACTTGAACACTCGCCAAGTAAGCTGCAAACCAAATGCAGTGTCAACTAAATACAGTACTGATGGTCCAACCAATCGCAGATCATCACAGTCTATGACTCGATCGGTAGATCTCACGAACCAATCACAATAATATGAAGTAAAACCATAAAAAGTCGCCACTGACGCACTTGTAAACAATACAGATGAGGTATTTGAGCTGCTCGCTAAAGCTATCGCACTTCTCAGAAGTGTTTTCCAACGTCACATCAAATGTTGAACCAATGGAAACTGGATCTCAGGTGTGGTGGGCGGGACGATGTGCAGAGACCAATCAGACACTGTGTTCCTGCTGGAGCGCGCTGGGATTGGACGATCGTTCAGATTGACAGCTCTGGATTCACCACACATCTTCACTCCTCAACCAGGATCTCATTACTTGTTACTTATTCCACTAATTATAAATACTTGTTTGCTTTGTGGCATTTACACGTGAGAAGTTCTTCAAGTATACTTCACTAACCGTGACAGTCAACAGAGAGCTTATACAAAGCTTGATCAGGATCAGCTCAACCAATCATGATGACAAGAAATCGGTAGTGGCAATAATTTATCAGCGTATGCATATATCAGTGAAGAAGCTGACCGTGAACACATGCTCTGCCTGACAGATACACCCGTCTCATCACAAGACGTTCTCTTGAGCAACACTGCACACAGCATCATGAGCGGCTCATAACCCAGCGCTCCGGTCAGCTGACGTCCCTCTCATCTGAATCACCACTGCACTCGGACAGATGGCGCGCGTGTGTGTGTGTGTGTGTGTGTGTGTGTGTGTGTGTGTGTGTGTGTGTGTGTGTGTGTGTGGGCCTGCTTTATGCCGGACATCCACAGGAATGTGATCTGAAAGATCCAGCGGGTTCATTTCAAACACACACACACACACACTCAGTCAGTGAAAACCCACCCACAGCAAAACAGAGTAGCCTAAGTGTTTAGCACCAGTTTTCATGAGCCATCATGAGGTCAGACAACAGCGCGTCAGCACACACACACACATCAGACTACAGCGCGTCAGCACACACACACACATCAGACTACAGCGCATCAGTACACACACATCAGACTACAGCGCGTCAGCACACACACACACATCAGACTACAGCACGTCAACACACACACACACCAGACTACAGCGCGTCAGCACACACACACAGACTACAGCGCATCAGTACACACACACATCAGACTACAGAACGTCAGCACACACACACACATCAGACTACAGCGCGTCAGCACACACACACACATCAGACTACAGCGCGTCAGTACACACACACATCAGACTACAGCGCGTCAGCACACACGCACACACATCAGACTACAGCGCGTCAGCACACACACCAGACTACAGCGCGTCAGCACACACACATCAGACTACAGAGCATCAGTACACACACACACATCAGACTACAGCGCATCAGTACACACACACACATCAGACTACAGCGCGTCAGCACACACATCAGACTACAGCGCATCAGTACACACACATCAGACTACAGTGCGTCAGCACACACACACACATCAGACTACAGCGCGTCAGCACACACACACACACCAGACTACAGCGCGTCAGCACACACACCAGACTACAGCGCGTCAGCACACACACATCAGACTACAGAGCATCAGTACACACACACACACACACACATCAGACTACAGCGCATCAGTACACACACACACATCAGACTACAGCGCGTCAGCACACACATCAGACTACAGCGCATCAGTACACACACATCACACTACAGCGCGTCAGCACACACACACACACATCACACTACAGCACGTCAGCACACACACACACACACACATCAGACTACAGCGCGTCAGCACACACATCAGACTACAGCGCATCAGTACACACACATCAGACTACAGCGCGTCAGCACACACACCAGACTACAGCGCGTCAGCACACACACATCAGACTACAGAGCATCAGTACACACACACACATCAGACTACAGCGCATCAGTACACACACACACATCAGACTACAGCGCGTCAGCACACACATCAGACTACAGCGCATCAGTACACACACATCAGACTACAGCGCGTCAGCACACACACACACACATCACACTACAGCGCGTCAGCACACACACACACACATCAGACTACAGCGCGTCAGCACACACATCAGACTACAGCGCGTCAGCACACACACACATCAGACTACAGCGCATCAGTACACACACATCACACTACAGCGCGTCAGCACACACACACACACATCAGACTACAGCACGTCAGCACACACACACACACACACACCAGACTACAGCGCGTCAGCACACACACCAGACTACAGCGCGTCAGCACACACACATCAGACTACAGAGCATCAGTACACACACACACATCAGACTACAGAGCATCAGTACACACACACACATCAGACTACAGCGCATCAGTACACACACACACATCAGACTACAGCGCATCAGTACACACACATCAGACTACAGCGCGTCAGCACACACACACACACATCACACTACAGCGCGTCAGCACACACACACACACACACATCAGACTACAGCGCGTCAGCACACACACATCAGACTACAGCGCGTCAGCACACACATCAGACTACAGCGCATCAGTACACACACATCAGACTACAGCGCGTCAGCACACACACACACACATCACACTACAGCGCGTCAGCACACACACACACACACACATCAGACTACAGCGCGTCAGCACACACACATCAGACTACAGCGCGTCAGCTAGGGTTGTGCCGATAGACGATAGTATCGTGTATCGACGATAGACAGAGATATCGCCGATGGCAGATGCCTTTGACGATATCAATACGATAATTGGCTTGTTTTCCCATTAATGTATTAAATTATTATTATTATTATTATTATGAAGCTAGTATAGTTATTACATTAATTAGGAACTACAATTATATTTGCCTTGCCTAAATTTATAACGACATCACCACATAACCACACTTGCGACATCACCGACGCGCGCGTATATGAGGACTCCTCAAAGAAAATGTTTTTAAAACAGACTAAAAAAACTACATCCCACAACGAAATTGAATTGCAAGGTGATCCATTCACAAATCGTCAAGAGTGCTTGTTTTAACAGACGCATCATTCTTATACAGAGCCAAGATGAAGACGGCATCGTTGTTCGTCAGTATTTTGTTTCCATAGCACATTAACAAAATATTTAATGACACTAATAACACTAAAAACAATACAATTACAAAATATTAATTATAATAATATCAATAAAATTATATAGGCCGCCTAGGCCTAAAAGTCTTTAGTTCACGAAGCATATCTGTGAAACTCTGCCATCTGTGAAAATCACAAGCAACTTCAAACTTGTTTAACAAGAAATATTCTTCAAATTTTTTCACTGTCAATAATGTAAGTCCACAAGAGAAATATTAAGGCAGTAAATTGATAGTTGCTGTACCGTTATATCCACCGTCGTCTCTGAGAGAACGCGCCGTTAATGCAATGAAAGCTCAGTTCGTTTCTGCTTTCATTTTCAGGGAATGAGCGCGTTTACATGCACGTTATTAACTCGATTATGCTGAATAAACTGACAATGCATGTGGTCATGTAAACGCATACCCGTTTTCCTTTATCAGAGTCAAGTCATAGGTTTAAGTAGCCTATAACCGATCGACTTTTAGATTTTTGCCTCTGATTTCTCCCGGCATTTAAAACCCGCGTTATTTGGGCTTATTGAAGTGCGGTGCGCATAAGTGAAGTGCATCCAGACAGAGAGAGCACTGGTGGGAGGACATATATCGCAGACTCCAACACTTTTTTTTGACCCAAGAAATTAAAACGTGTTCTCATCTCGTGCAGAAGCAGCCTACAGGCAAAATGCTGCAGATCTGTAACGGCATGAGAGGATAATGTGTGTCCGTAAATTTCCCGCTGACGATTAGTATCTTTTTTTACCTCACTATACCGGGAAATAACCTGATTTAGCCTGTTAATAAACACTCCACCTTTGCTAGCAAAATAGAAAAAAATTCTCATATTTAAAACGAAGTAATAAAACAAGCAAATTGATGAGTAAATAAGCAAGTTAATAATCAAATAAGTAAGCCCCGCACCCTCACGATAATATCGTGTATCGCCGATCTCACAGGCTGACGATAAGACGATATGAAAATGGAGCATATCGCCCAAGCCTAGCGTCAGCACACACACATCAGACTACAGCGCGTCAGCACACACACACACACACGCACATCAGACTACAGCGCATCAGTACACACACACACACCAGACTACAGCGCGTCAGCACACACACACACCAGACTACAGCGCGTCAGCACACACACATCAGACTACAGCGCGTCAGCACACACACATCAGACTACAGCGCGTCAGCACACACACATCAGACTACAGCGCGTCAGCACACACACATCAGACTACAGCGCGTCAGTACACACACACACACACACACACATCAGACTACAGCGCGTCAGCACACACACATCAGACTACAGCGCGTCAGCACACACACCAGACTACAGCGCATCAGTACACACACACAGACTACAGCGCGTCAGCACACACACACATCAGACTACAGCGCGTCAGCACACACACACACACACATCAGACTACAGCGCGTCAGCACACACACACACATCAGACTACAGCGCGTCAGCACACACACACACATCAGACTACAGCGCGTCAGCACACACACATCAGACTACAGCGCGTCAGCACACACACACATCAGACTACAGCGCGTCAGCACACACACATCAGACTACAGCGTGTCAGCACACACACACACCAGACTACAGCGCGTCAGCACACACACACACCAGACTACAGCGTGTCAGCACACACACACACACATCAGACTACAGCGCGTCAGCACACACACACACATCAGACTACAGCGCGTCAGCACACACACATCAGACTACAGCGCGTCAGCACACACACACACACACATCAGACTACAGCGCGTCAGCACACACACACACATCAGACTACAGCGCGTCAGCACACACACATCAGACTACAGCGTGTCAGCACACACACACACCAGACTACAGCGCGTCAGCACACACACACACATCAGACTACAGCGTGTCAGCACACACACACACATCAGACTACAGCGCGTCAGCACACACACATCAGACTACAGCGCGTCAGCACACACACCAGACTACAGCGCATCAGTACACACACACAGACTACAGCGCGTCAGCACACACACACACATCAGACTACAGCGCGTCAGCACACACACACACATCAGACTACAGCGCGTCAGCACACACACACACATCAGACTACAGCGCGTCAGCACACACACATCAGACTACAGCGCGTCAGCACACACACACACATCAGACTACAGCGCGTCAGCACACACACATCAGACTACAGCGTGTCAGCACACACACACACCAGACTACAGCGCGTCAGCACACACACACACATCAGACTACAGCGTGTCAGCACACACACACACACACACATCAGACTACAGCGCGTCAGCACACACACATCAGACTACAGCGCGTCAGCACACACACATCAGACTACAGCGCGTCAGCACACACACACACATCAGACTACAGCGCGTCAGCACACACACATCAGACTACAGCGCGTCAGCACACACACATCAGACTACAGCGCGTCAGCACACACACACACAGACTACAGCGCGTCAGCACACACACATCAGACTACAGCGTGTCAGCACACACACACACAGACTACAGCGCGTCAGCACACACACATCAGACTACAGCGTGTCAGCACACACACACACCAGACTACAGCGCGTCAGCACACACACACATCAGACTACAGCGTGTCAGCACACACACACACATCAGACTACAGCGCGTCAGCACACACACATCAGACTACAGCGCGTCAGCACACACACACACATCAGACTACAGCGCGTCAGCACACACACATCAGACTACAGCGCGTCAGCACACACACATCAGACTACAGCGCGTCAGCACACACACACACATCAGACTACAGCGCGTCAGCACACACACATCAGACTACAGCGCGTCAGCACACACACACACATCAGACTACAGCGTGTCAGCACACACACACACCAGACTACAGCGCGTCAGCACACACACACATCAGACTACAGCGTGTCAGCACACACACACACATCAGACTACAGCGCGTCAGCACACACACATCAGACTACAGCGCGTCAGCACACACACACACATCAGACTACAGCGCGTCAGCACACACACATCAGACTACAGCGCGTCAGCACACACACACACATCAGACTACAGCGCGTCAGCACACACACATCAGACTACAGCGCGTCAGTAACTGCATTACCAGCTCATCTCCTGTCCGGCTCACTTCATCAGAAGATCTGAGTCTTGTGATGGCAATAACAGAAGTGATTACAGTCACCTGACGGCAGCTGGAGAGAGGCTCTTACTGTGCTGGTCTACACACACACACACACACACACACACACACACACACACACACACACTCTACTGGAACATCGAGTGAAGCAGTCATGAGCACTTCATACCCGTTTCGGTCACTGTGTTGCATGTTTATTTCAAACATTTCATGCATACTGTAGAGAAGTGCTTGTGGTGTACAGATGCTCACAGCTGCACATCGAGACTCAGTGTGTAAACTACACACACACAGGCTCATCTGGACAGATGGTTTGGGTCAGCGGTGTCACCACACACACACACACACACACACACTCATGCGGAAGTAAACTGGGCTGTCGGACACTGCGGAGAGTGAACACACTGAACCGTTTCATGAGTGTGTGTAACTCGTTCATAATATGTGATAAAGCTCACCTAAGACTTCATAAACATGCCAAACATCCACACGAGGACTCCAGCACACACACACACACACACACACAAACACTCTAACACTATTACACCGTTCATGGATTATAAAAAGCAGATTATGATATTTATTGGTTAATATTGTTCACACCCTCCCACTCGCCTTGATGATGTCAGCAGACGGTTGCTGAAAGGTTGTGAAGATGTTGTAATAACATGAGCTGGTGAACTGACTCATGCTGACATAAGGAGCACAGAGGTTAGACAATTACAACAGCTCATTTGCATACAAAATATCGGCTCCAGTAAGTGAATTTGATTAAATGGAATGTTTTTTTTTGTAAAAAAAAAAAAAAAAAAAACCAAGACAGAAGATTCATCTCAATTTGCGTATTTATGCACTATTAATAAATAGTGTGAGTAGTGTGTTCACACTGACAATTCAAAAGGGAAAAGGTGCACTTCAACGTAATTGCGAATTACGTGACGTCACGAACGCGCATCACAGAACAGAGCAAGGCGAGCATTTGTGCTTATAAAACGTAAACTTTTTATTTATTTTTGAAATGGCCGATCGTTTCGCTAGATAAGACCCTTATTCATCGCCTGCTATCGTTTAAAGCCCTTTGAAGCTGCACTGAAACTGTCATTTGGACCTTGAACCGTTTGGGGCCCATTGAAGTCCATTATATGGAGAAATGTTTTCATCAAAAACCTTAATTTCTTTTCGACTGAAGAAAGAAAGACATGGACATCTTGGATGACGGGGGGGTGAGTAAATTATCCGCAAAAGTTTTTTTAAAAGTGAACTAATCCTTTAACCTCATTAAAAAAATTAAAAAATCGTTCCTTTTCCTTTAAACCTTCGCTTATCGGGCTTATGCTACTCTGAACAATGCCTGAACTTCGTATTTTGAGCACTTCTTGCCTCTTCACGATGACTCGCTTAATTTAGTCCTAATTTGTGAGTCGCAAAAGTAAAATAAAATACAAAGTAAATTTGTATTTAGACTACTTATATTTATACATTTACTATAAAATGTTAATATATTCAGTTTTAAGATTTTTTATTTTTTTTTTCAATAAAAAAGCCGCTATTTAATGTCATTCACCATCGTTTTGAGGCTCTCTTTTTTTTTTTTTAAGTATCGGTTCAGGGACCGGGAGCGTTTTAAGAGTATCCCGAACCAGCAAGGTCAGTGTTTGACAGTTCGAACACACACTGTTCCTCATGGATGTTTCGTGGGTTTTTCCGCCTGCTGCCCCTTCAGTTGCCGGGGCTCAGGGTTGCCATGGAGACGGGCAGTTCCTGGTTACGCATGCACTTAGTGTCATGTCAACTCAGCAGCAATAAAAGAAGGTCAGCGCTGAATACAGAGGGCCGCACACACACACACACACTGAATCTGTGATACCACCCGCTGGGCTGGAACTAATCGCCCTCGTTTACGAGTTTTAAATAAACTGGAAACATCCCTGAATACACTCCACTATAGTGAGTATGAATTATTCATCGAGCGTTAGAAACATGCACATTCGGCCTGGACCGAGGAGCATTTCATCAGTGGTGTGTGTGTGCGGAGGAAGAGTCCCTCACAGTCTTCATCAAATCAACACTGACCCGTCATTCCACAGAAAAATCATTCTCTCACATCAAATTACTTCATTAATCAAAAATGTCTAAACTTCAAGAGCCTGCTTGAGCCTCTGTGGCAAACCTGAGAGAAAGTTCAAAGATATAAACTACAGGAGGTTTAATACAAGCATATTTAACACCAGATTTATTACATTTTCACTCTACTGTTGGAAAACTGGTCAGCATTTACAACATTACAGCAATATTAATAACTGGCGTAAGGAAATACAAAATCGAATCTGTTTTTATAGCGTTATCAGGGTCATAACCTCAAGGTAGGGCTGGGTATTGGCAAGGGCCTCACGATTCGATGTCATGATACATGTGTCACGATACGATCTATCGCGATACGATACATTTTGCGATATATTGCAATACTTTTTTTATTTTTTAAATCAAACATGTAAAAAATAATAGCGGTGAAAAGACTTGCTGTGCCAGCTGAGGTATTCTGGTCTGTGCATCACACTGTATTAACTCTTCCATTCTGAGTTATTAGCTCAACTATTTGCATTGCAGTGTCACTGAACAGCGAACACGCTGAAATGTATGAAGTGCATATTGTGTCACTGAACACTTTTAAATAAAAATGTAAATGCCTCAATTAAAAAAAAAAAAATAAAAAAAAAAAAAAAAAAAAATAAAACTGCAAGTGACTGTAATTGTAAATAAAAAATTAAGTGCATTAAATTTAAATACATACGTATATATACATACACATACACACACACACACACACACACACACACACATATACACATATACATATATAAAAAATGAACTAAATTAATAACTGATGATTTTTACAACCTAAATGAATCGTAGTGAACTTACTCAATATGGACTATGACACTATTTTCTTCTTGAGCTGCTGTAAAGCTAAAATTTTCCTGTTACAGGAACTGAGGAGGTCATTTGACACAGAGGGATTTAATGAAATAATGTCATTTTAAATCTGTTTAAAACATGATTAAAAAAAAAAAAAAAGCGATACTAGGAGGTTGGAATATTGATACACTATCGTGAAAAGAAATATCACAGTAGTTAGCTGTATCGATATTTTTGCACAGCCCTAGTCTATATAAAACTTACATTTTTGGATAACCGCAGTGTTGAGTGAATCAAAACACTAGCTTCTGACAGTATGAAGATGAACAAGACACACACACACACTCACACACACACACTCACAGACTCGCATTACAAACAGAAGAAGCCTGATGAAGTTGAAGTACTGTATTAAATACAATGTTTCAAATCAATCCTACAATCCAAGGTCATGTCTGAGAGTGTCTCTGTGTGTGTGTGTGTGTGTGTGTGTGTGTGTGTGCATGTAGTTTCTCTATAAAGGGGGGCCGGCAGAAGACGTCTGGGAACCACTGGTTTAGTGTTGCTCAAAAGTGGCACACGTGCATGTATATAATGACTGCATGTTGTAAATGGCCAACAGATATATGAATTATACAACATTACAGGGCAGAAGTGTGAAACAACGACAAATCATTGTTGCTGATTATATCTAATTCAGACAGTGAGCGAGTACACTGACAAACCTGGCGTTTTCAGCCGTGACTAATCTAAAGCCTCTGATTGGTCAATACAAACATGTGTGATTGGTAATAGTGCTCAACAAATGATATATTGTAGATCTGCTCAAGTAGTTATATCAAATCAACACTTCTCATTCTTTATTCACTTTAACTGCGACAGTCGTAATAGGGCATTTTTTGTCCCTTATTCTTAAATTTGAGGGTCATATTTGCTCATTTTGATGGCATTTTTGCCCCCGTTCCTTTCTAACCCTGACCAACATTACTCCAACAGTGGCTGAAACATTATGGAAATGTCTAAAACAATATTTTAGCCTAATACAAGTATAGTGCTGTTATATTTTATAATAAATTAAATTGTGCTTTCTCTAGGTCTGCATGTATGAAAAATACACGGCTGAAAATCCTCCTCAAATTTCTTGTTCTGGGCAAGAAAATATTTACCTGAAAATAAACTCAGTTTGCAGGACTTCAAATATAAAGTCCCATCGTACATCATTTCCCCAGTTTCTCCTGGAAATAAATCACATTAGGCCAGCTAACTGTGCTGCGAACTCAGTGTAATGTGGTCTCTGACTCAGAATCTAGTGAGCTGCCCACGCAGACAGCCTTTATAGCCATCACGGCTGCAAAATAAAAAATAAATGAAAAAAGGCAGGAAGTGACAACATTTGACCCAAGAGATTGACCTGAGAATGACCAGTGCCATGAGCTCCGTGGAAAACCCCATCCAAGACGACAGAGGAGGCAGGAGAAACTATGCAGAGCCGGATATACGAGCGCACACTCATCTGTGTGTGGAAATAGAGTTCAACTTGGCGTAGATCCAGAGTTTAGTCTAACTTCTATTGCTTTCCATGTTTACAACCCTTCCCCACCGTCACAGCGCTAGTAAAGCGTGAGGCTTAGTGAAGAGTGCAGTCCACATCTTGAGCGGATCAATGAGAGAGGAAGACTGATGTGAAGATCACAACACACACACACACACACTGATCCTTCACACGACCAGCTCATACATCACCACATCAGCCCGAACGCTTCCAGCTGTTTGGATGAACTCGATCAGTTCTGGAGCGCGTACAACATGACATCATGGCGTTCCCACCCATCCGAGCCGGACCGCTCCGACACACAGCTCCGCAGAGGACTGGACTTCAGATATCCGACCCAGAACACAAGAACACAAGCCAAAGCCGTGAGGAGCACAAGCTCAGATGACATTACAGGACGGGTGAGACTCACCTGCATCCTTTACTTCACCTGCTTTAAAAGCACCAGTGAACGTTAGAAAAGGACTTTATTCATTTTATTTCTCAACTCTCTCACACATTTCGGCCGCCCACCTGCTACTAATAAGGACATACATGAGAAAAACAACTCATTTGTTAAATGGAAAACCATCCCATGAGAAACGCTTGAAAACATTACGCTGGATGTAATCTGCGCTGCCATCTGTCCTGAACGGCCTTGTGTTTTTGGGTGCAGAAAGAAAAAAAAAAACAGTGCTGAAAATGTTCCCATCTGATCCCAACATCAGGAGATTACACAGGAACACCACCACGCCAATCACATGATGAAACACAGAGAGAGAGGGCCGATCCTGAGCCGAGTCCCGTCATGATCGGTCGGGGTCTCTGGGGTGTTCCTTCGGGAGGAGAGTTGTTTTTCCTGACGGTCCCTGTGGACACTGCTGTCTCCATGCGTTACAGCTGACATCATCCATCCACTAATCATTAACATGATCCTGTTGGCCACATCAGAGACTGATCCACGCTCTTCACACAGACACACACGTCAGAAACCGCGGCCCTTCGTCAAAACACTGCAGAATCCAGAATGTCACAAAAGTCAGATGAATAAATCAAAAGTAGGGCTGGACACTGAATCAAACGGTGATGTGCTGTAGGCGTTTGGTACTCTCAGCTCGAAACTCTGTTGTGTAGCATTTTGTTTGCCAAAGATGGCAAATCTAATTAATATTGAGAAATTAAACTGTTACAGTCCCTGTTTTATCCCTTAAAACTCATCTTTAAATCACCAAAATCACACATTTAAAAGTTTATTCCTTGAAAAAAAAAAATGTCATGCCTTAAAATAGCTTGAATGTAGGCTAACTCTACACCTGTGCCTCATTTAGTATGCGGTTCTATGAATATGCAAATGAGCCATTATTGTTTTAATTTTAATACATTACATTAGTTTTAAGAATTCAATTGATTAGACAGTAGTATATCCAAAATATTCAAGATTTGTAACAACTGGAAGTTGGAAATGTAATTTTCAGGTCTATGCTCAAAGTTGGACTGACAGTTAACAGGTTAAACTAGTAAAAACCAGAAATAAATTTGGGGAAAAAACTGAAATGAGGAAGAAATCAAAGTTCCTGGGGCCCTGATAAAGCAGCGGCGTCTGTCGAGACTAGACACACTTTCTAAAGGCAGGTCTCGTGTCCTACAGCGCAGAAGTAGAGCTTGACCTCACTCGTCACTTCACTGAAGCGTTATGCTGTTATTTTAATAAGGTGTGTGGAAACGGGGACAGGTCTGAGGGTGCGCTTCCTGTCAGACCGTGCCCTCCTGATGCAGTGGCATGCTGGGACAGTGATTGCTCAACCATTCGGAAGGGTTGTGGGAATCTGTGCATGAGAGCCGGCGCTCGGCCCATCCGCCCACAGAGACCCTGGACACACACACACACACACACTTCAGCTGCTCACTACACCAGTGTCTGAACACAGAGATGTTATGGATCTGATATGAAATGGATGAACTTAATGTAATTTAAACGGATGAGTTTTTAAAAAAATTCACCCCCCCTCACAGTTGCCATGAAGGGCAAGATTAGCTATATAGACCAAAACCACTTTTTGCACCAGACTGTAAACAAATTTTTTTCAGCTGTAAAGTTGGGCATTTTAACATGGTGGTTTATACCCTGGAAATCCAGAGTTCTCGTGAGAGCACAAGCTGAATTTGCTCAGCGAGTTTGATCTGGCGTTAATTAAATATGCCCTTGTAGCTGAGCTGCACCAATCACATCGGGTTATCAGATATAGGCGGGCCAGAGGCGAGCTAAACAGACGACGACAGCGCTGTGACGTCGAAGTCGAGAGATAAACAGATGATGACAGCGCTGCAACGTCGAAGTCGGCGAGCTAAACAGACGACGACAGCGCTGCGATGTCGAAGTCGGCGAGCTAAACAGATGACGACAGCGCTGTGACGTCGAAGTCGAGAGATAAACAGATGATGACAGCGCTGCAACGTCGAAGTCGGCGAGCTAAACAGACGACGACAGCGCTGCGATGTCGAAGTCGGCGAGCTAAACAGACGACGACAGCGCTGTGACGTCGAAGTCGAGAGATAAACAGATGATGACAGCGCTGCAACGTCGAAGTCGGCGAGCTAAACAGACGACAGCGCTGCGATGTCGAAGTCGGCGAGCTAAACAGATGACGACAGCGCTGTGACGTCGAAGTCATTAGTAAACATTGCAAGATGGCTATGGATGAACACCAGTTGTTTGAAACGGCTTTGGCCGCTACAATGAACGAGTTAGACTTGGCTTTTTATCTAAAAGAGCAACAGAAGACGGCGCTCGAATCGTTCCTTTGCAAGAAGGGCGTTTTTGCTGTTTTGTCGACCGGATACGGCAAGAGTCGATGAACTGCAGTTTAAGTCACTTCCGTGTTTGATTCAGGAGAGACTGGAGGGTTGCCGCTTGGTTAAAGCACGTTACAGCTTATTCACTGACGGTAAGACCACTCGACAGAGGTTTAGCTGTCCATCCCCGTCCCAGTGTGAGTGTTTCTCTCAGGCTGATTAGAAAGAGAGAGGAGGAACAGCCTGGGGTTTGGCTTCTTCCCAACCATAGTTAAAAACAGCTTATCTGCAGGAGGCCAATTTGCAGAGCCAACCTTTCACCTGAAGCCCAAGAGATGAAGTCATTTGGGTAAAATGTGCTCCTCAAATCGCAGCGCTTTAACAGCACGTGTCCTGTAGAGCACTGCTGGATTTGTCTTGCAAATACTGTCATGTACAGCAGTCATTGGGCTTCGCAAGCATCATTAGCCAACTGTAGCTGTAAATCCCATCGTTTGACAAGTGTGTGTCCCAAAAACATCCCATCGAACATCGACCCGTGTGGTTGAACTACAGCTCTCGGCCTGTGATTAGGAGTGTAGTTTCGTGTTACTACGACAAACTCTAGATCAAACAGCTGGAAATAAAGTGAGATAATCTACGGTTTCGGGAAACAGTCGTGACTAGCCAGTTAATTTCTCCAATGATGCATCTTATAATGAACTTATGTGGCCAAAAAAAGTATGAAAAAATGTTTTATATCCGTCGACATCGATAACTATCACGATAAATGTCAAATCTTGATTTCTTTAAAGTTTAAAGTCAGATTTTTGCTCCTGAGTGAAAGCTGTAGAAACCAGACAGCTGATTGGTTTTATCATCAGAACATGACAAACACTTGCCAAACAGGTGAACATTTCATAATTAATATTACATGTTGTCTCATAGAAATGCACATTTGACAGTTGGGATGCAGATTTACGTTCATCAGCAAAAACACCTGTAAAATGTTATAGGGTAAAATGTGGTCTTCCATAGTATTTGGATCATGTTAAAGCCAAGTTTTGCACGTCACTACCATGGTAAAATAACTGTATGGTTTCTATGGTATTTGTTATGAAAAACAGCAGCCTGAAGACATTCAGTGTAATACAAGTGCACAAAAACGGCTATAGCTTAACAACAAACATATACTGTAATTATATTCCATTACTCCTTTAAAACATTTACGGCCGGATTCACAGACAAGGCTTAAGCTAGACCCAGAATAAAGCTCATGTTTGAGCGGTTTTAACTGAATCATCTCTTAAAATATGTCAGTGTCATTGTTTTGTCTGAAGACGCACATCAGTAATGTTTTTTTCTAGGGTACATTTATAAAAGCTCCTTAAATGCCCTAACTGAACTAAAGTCTAATCCTGGCTTAATCTAAGCCCGGTCTGTGAAACCAGGCCTTAATGTCTACATTAATAATATAATAAAATTCAATATGAATATCCCGCATTTCAACCACAATCCCATGGTTTCAGTTAGTGTTACTACAGTAGATCATGGTAAATGTTGACGACGTGTCGACTGAAAAGCCTCTGAAAAGCTTTAAACTAGTTTAAAATCACGAGGCATTTGATTGGTGGTTTGTATGGGAGAACTGCACCGGACTCTAACCTTTTTCACCGAATCTCACAGCGCTGATGAAGGTTTCGTGTGGCACGCGGTTCAACTTATCCGCATCGTTTCATTAATGTTTCTCATACACAACAGAAACGGCAGCGCTTATCGGTAAAGGCAAACTGGCACCAGCTTGTTTGTGTTGCACTAACCCCGCCCACAGGGAGATCTGATTGGTCCATATCATTAGACATGATCTGATTGGCTGACTCATTTTCAGTGAGCACTGCCACTGGACACCTGTGCGTTACAGGGTTTGAATAACTTCCGGCCAGCCCACGAGTTCACTTCACCCTGCTCTCCCTACGCTACAATCCAATAGAGTTTTCCACTGGTTTTAGATAATCTGAGATTCTGTTTCTTACAAGTTGTGTTCATCATGATTTTGGATTTTGAAGCTCAAATTCAATCAGCAGAGGTAAAAGGCTAAACTTAGGCTATAAACAAACTACGCTAGTCACTGTCATGGTTAAGCTTCAGGATAATGCCAGCATGGAGACAGCTACACCTGGCTGAGAGTGTGTGGAGATCTGCGGGTCTTTCCTCTCGGTGTCACGGAGATGATGGTGTGTCTTCATAGGGCTTTCTGTGCTCTGATCAGGGGCTTTTCTCTGGCCTCTTCATAGCAGTGAATGCTAATTGGTCCAGTTCCCACTGATGCTGTTGACTGTGTGCCATCATCATCATCATCATCATCATCATCATCATCATCTTCACTAGAGGAGATTCCTGCTGACCATCTCGTCTTCCTCGTCCCGTCGGCTCAGTCCCTGCGTGTGATGATGAAGCTCCTTCAGGTTACCAGCAGCACCTGTCGTGTGTGTGTGTGTGTGTGTGTGTGTGTGTGTGTGTGTGTGTGTGTGTGTGTGTGTGTGTCTCGGTCATTAGAGAGGAGCATGGATGAGGACGAGTCGGGACGCTCGCTCTGTGAATGGAGCCATTGTGCTGTGGTTTAGTGAGACCGAAGAGAGGGAGTGATGGGAGAGAGACGGGATTGGACTGTTCCCTAACACACAACACTGGCCATCACAATACACGAGAATACTTTTCCATGTACGGTTTGCTTTCTTTAACAGTTTGGTCCAATCCGAGGCGGGGTGGACCCATAAACTGTAAAAAAAGATGGACGACGCACCTTCAATCTCTTCCATTATAGAAAAGTGAAGCCGACAATGTCCATTTATGGCCCTGACATCATTATTTATTTTTTTAAACGAACACTTGAATTTACATCAGTGTGATTAAAAACTACCTAAAATGGCATCATTGGAAAATAAATATTTGAAGTGTAATTTGTTTGTTTAGTTTGTCTCATTAGATGTCATGGAGAGGCCGGGGTGTACGAGCTATACTGGGGCCGATCGAAACGTTTCGGCTTTACTCTTCAGGACTAATTAATACTAATTTAATTATCTTACTATTAAAACACATGATCACTGCCTCCTCTGCCTCATTTTGAGCCAGGAAAAACCCTGTACAGTTAATTAGCAGTATTATTTTACATTTGATTACTTATTACATTTCTGTTGTAGGCCATTGCTTCTCTGAACACTGTTTGCACATCTTCCCGAAAAACCAGTTTATTTCATTTGTATTTTTTGTCTGTTTTGTTTGCACTTAGTTTATTTGTTCTTATTTTATTGCTGACTGTCTTCTGTAACTGTTTTGAGGACTTTTTACTTGCACTTACTAACCTAGTATTAGCTTTTCCTGAACTATCGATGATTGTGAAATTTCTCTGACATTTAGAAAGATTGTTCTCATGAAATAAGACCGATCATGTTGTCGATCACTAGCTGAGTCAGTGCTGTGGTGTTGAACGAGTCTGTTGGCACACACACACACACACACACACACAGACACACACACACGGTGTCATCTGAAGGAACAGCTGTTAAAGCGTCTGTTCAGATCCACATGGACGTCTGCAGGGTTTTATACGGAGAGCTGGATTTCTGCTTATCATCATTCACACTATTAATATACAACAGTAAGACCGTAAACTCATCTTCACTGAGAGCTTAGGCATTCGCTTCAGGGTCTCCGACTTTCCTCTCATTCTGACATCCAAGCAGGAGAAAAGCCGGATGGTTTCAGCCTCGTGTAAAGCCAGATGTGGCGTGCTGACAGTGTAAGCTGGAGCACAGGTGAGCCTGGTGACGGTTGCTATGGTGACGTGCACCTGTGGGACAGTGAACATGAGCCGAGTGAGCGGACAACACGCCTCACCCCGTGTTCTACTGTGATGTCATCAGGAAGAGCTTTATCCTGCTCTTCCTCTCTCAAATCCCAAACTACGAGTGTGAACATGACAGACGCTCTGCCTTTCCTCATCACAGTCCTCATTCAGGAACTTTTCTAACCAGGATGGATTAAACAGTTAAATATGGATTAAACTAATTAAGTACATGACGTGTAGATAAATGCATCAAACTACATTACTACGTTCACATGCACTGTTATCATATCTACTCTATCATATATCAGTACTCGTTGGGCATTTAGCAGATCGGTGGGCAAGTACGTACTTTTTAATAGGCGAAGCTGCTAGCCAATCATAATCATAACAAGGACATTTGCATATACAAGTCTTAAAGGTACAGTAGCAAACAGCGTGTTTAACTATAATGGGCAGAGAGGATGGAAACTATGTTTTTGTGCCAATAAACCTCATTATAAGTGGACATAGGCTTAAATTACTTAATTTATCAGTGATCATTTGGAAAGTCAGATATTTAAATGCTCAGTTTTATGATCAAAGCTCTGTAGTTTTAAAACATAATGCAGTGCAATACAATGATGATTGACTGATGAACAAATAAACCTTCCTCAAAAGCCTGATGATCATATTTTTCTAATAAATGATGATGGATGATCGAGTAAACCTCAGTCGCTTCAGTCCAGGTGAAATATAATAACAATATCAAAGTTATTCTTGCGTTTCCTTGATAAATCAGGTCAGATTTGACACAGAAAGACACGTTTAATAATCCTGGAATGTTTTCCTCAAAAACCTTAATTTCTTTTCGACTGAAGAGAGAAAGACATGGATGAAGTGAACTAATCCTTTAAAAAGTCAAATCAACTTGCGTGCAGCAACTTCCCAAAGCCAAATAACCCCGAATGGCTCAAACACGACACTTCCCTTTACTCCAGACGTCCACAAACACAGGGAACAGACGGACGGAGGGGGTTTACACTGCAATATGCTCGTGCAGTAATCTCACAACACACTCGACGGACAGGAAAGACTACAACACAACACATGATGCTTTTCCTCCGTGTGTGTGTGTGTGTGTGTGTACACGGATCTGACAGATGGTCTGGGATAAAGCTACACTGGTAGACTCAGTGACCAGCGGAAAACCATCCAATTGGAAGTAACCCCTTCAAACCTCACCCAATGGAGGTCCGCTAGAGCCCCGAGATCCGCCACTCGCCTCAGGCTAATCCCAGCGCTAGCACCCGCGGGCGGGGGACGCCTTCTCAGGACGGGCCGCTTGCGTTCGGCAAAACAACACCTAAAAGCATTTAACAGGAATGAAACCGTGCACCGGCTGCTCGTCAAACACCGGCACCACATGACCTGACTGCACGTCCACACTCTCACACTTACACGCAAATATTTGCTCCAGAAACCAGCATGTTGACACACACACACACACTTCACTACAGGATACAGACCCGCACGCATTAGAGACAGAGGTACGAGGAAAGAAAACTGCATCACACTATCATGTGTAGAAGAAAACACTGTGTTTCGCACAGAACTGTGTGTACAGAATGATAAGTTCACTTGATATCACTCTGTATCACACACACACACACACACCGTCTCTGTTTGACACCACAGATTTCCCCTCAGAACTCAGTGTCCCGTGCAGATACGCATACTTGCACTGCATTATGATTTTTGTGCATCTAATGGAGCAGAAAATCCCGTTTGTGTTGATAAAGGGAGAGGGAAGGGGTGAGAGGGAAATTAAGGGGGTTTGCAAATGTAGAATTAAAATAAACTCCAAGAAAGTGTTTCTCAACTTCAAAACGGATGGGCTATTCTAGTGCAGGAGGTTCTGCCTGA
Source organism: Abramis brama (assembly GCF_963993115.1). NCBI lineage: Eukaryota > Metazoa > Chordata > Actinopteri > Cypriniformes > Leuciscidae > Abramis > Abramis brama. The sequence continues at coordinate 1,098,069 of NC_139980.1, read as the reverse complement.
CAAGAGCGTGTGTGAATCCTGGTAAACACAGGCCTGTCTGGATTCACACACTAGGTTTGAGACTGTTTTGGGCCTTAAAGTCACCATGAAATCAAAATTCACAATTCTTATATTTTATGGAATATTGCTGTGTTTATTTATCGGTTGCCATCGTGATTGTTTTTAACTCATGCGTCTCGTTATCTTGAATCAGAATAAGTTCCTCTTGCAGCATCTCTTCTCTGATGACGAGGGCGGAGCAACCTGTCAATCACACGAGATCCACCAATAGCAGACCACAACCATCCAATCAATTCCCCACAGACACAATCAAGCCCCGCCCACATTTGTTCTTGTTCCTGAAGCGTTTTACTCGGATATATACGACACAATACAATACTAGAGACAAGATGATTGCAACTTCCGTTTCATGCAGCTTTACGCACTTTGGGAAAGCATCGACCAACTAAAAAAATATTTCCCTCCAAAAATTAAGTTGTCGGTGTCTGTAAATTCTCCAGTTACTGTCCTTTTACCAATTCAAAACCATAATACACCGCATTAAACAGTGCAAGACGTCTTCAGATGTACATAAAATAATCACCTCAGATTTTCGGTGCATTTTTACAGCATTTTGTGAATTTTAAATATATAGCAAATGCCATGCTGCAATAATATTATAGTGAAGAAATAAACAAAAAGACGAAGCTTGACTTTGAGGGTCGAGCGAGCCTGCGTTGTGGCGTCGCGCGCAGTGTGTGTGTGTGTGTGTGTGTGTGTGTGAGTGTGTAATGTAACGTAGAGCACATCTGGACAGAAGGTTCGCGTCATAGAAACGCTGCAGAAGATGGCGCCGCGTCATCCACGCGTTGATTGCATGTTAAAAACACTACCAGATCAAACACTTAAAACACACAGCGAGGACGACACACACACACACACACACACAGAGAGAGAGAGAGAGAGAGAGAGAGAGAGAGAGAGAGAGAGAGAGAGAGAGAGAGAGCTGTGATCGCGCGCCAGCCACGCGGGCAACTCGCTGCATTAAAGGCACGTGCCACTGAATTTCAACGAACAAAACACGTTAACATGATTATTCCGGCCTCCAGCTGTTCGGAACGCCCTGTTGTTCTGCCGTCCATCACCCGGAGGAGCGGAACACACGCGTTCACACGAGCACTGCGATCGCTGTAAACATCACCGGGCTATGGAGATTATAGCCTTACATAAAGACGCCATAGGGGATTTGACACGGCCGTGGAGAGTGTGTCCACATGTTAGATATGAAACACACACATTTAGCTTCCATCCTCATACAGTAACGGTTACAGGTAGACTAACGACACACACACACACACACAGCAGTGCGATTAACACGAGAAAGGCTGTAAATCATCATCACACGAGTCATTCAACACACAGATTCACATGGATCTAACACAGAGTGACCATCCCACACACATAAACGAGTATTAATATTACACCGAACAGTTTATCTGTTGGAAGCCGAGACATTAGACTAACGGCTCACACTGACGCGCTCCTGCAGACTTCAGTCAGATCCATGCGGGATCATCTAGGGAAATACACACAAACGCCGAGGATATGATTAAAAGCAGCCTTAATCAGCCTACCTTATTCACTCTAGACGAGCTCAGCGAAACTTTCAGGATGAGGTCTCCGGGAAAGAGCTTCCGACAGCCTCAGAAATGTAAAATTGAAATTCCCACACCGAAATCTTTCTGGGAGAAAAGCCAACGTAGTGAAACAAGCGAACCTTCAAACCCTCCCCTCGACGGCGCGCTGAAACCCCGCCCTCTGCGTTATGATTGGCTGGCAGAAATCGAACTCGAAATGTAATTGGTGGGACTCGCTGTCCGTCTGGAATAATCGTCTCCAATTGGTGGGCTCTGGGAGTAGTTCATAATAAGGATGTTGACTGGCGAACTGCGGACAAAAGGACCCGCAGGAAGACTGTTGACTTTCAGTGAAATAGCGCTCACTAGTGGATAATATACTCAAAGACACAGAAGCGAGAGAACTAGTCAAATAATCCAGTCTATTTCACCTACAACTGATATAGTCAACTGAGCACTGAAGTAACTTATTATTGAGTTATCATACAGGTTTTATTCACCATGCAGTTATTGTAACTGCTCTAAACTACAATACATTAAACATGGGATCTCCTTCAAACCCAGTAAAAACCTTTCTTTGTTTAACTTCTTTAATGACAGCGAACAAATTACCATGTTACTGCATAGGGGCGAATTCAGGTTGATTTATTTTGGACACTTTTTGCTATTGAGATGACTGGAAAAAGATGAATTCACCCTTATATACTGTAATAACTATAACTAATATTTGGGGTTCTCAGCTGTGATTAAGGGCCCATGCAGCCTCTCACTCATAAAGCATCTGCTAATAACGGCAGTATTTTGGTAAGGCTGCTATTAGACAAAGACAGAATCTGCAGACTATTTTTGCATTTTCTGCACAAGTTAATTCTGGTGAAAAAAATGGAGAAACCCGAGGAATGAATTTAAATATAAGTAAATATGTTCAACAGAGTTGAGAATACTAGGGTACAACGGGCTAAACCGTAAGATAAATGTGCTTTTCACTGCTCCCATAGTGTATGATTGCAGAAATTGATGGAGCAACAGAGTCTGCGTGAAAATAAATCATAAAAGTGGTTTATTTTGTTTAAAAATCTTATAAATGTTGGTGGCACACAGTACTGATACTAATACTTCAGCTAAAATAATGTGTTTTTAATAATGCCTAACTTAATACTTGTTCAAAACAATCACTTTTGCAAAGTTTGCACTATTTTCGGATTATTTTGATTTAATTTTTGTTCAATAAATATACTGTCATTAAAATATGTTCATTTTAAAAATACAGATACAAAATTATTCTGATATTTTATTATATGACATGATTAATGTCATATTTTTTTATGTTTTCATAATAAATATTATAATTTATATGAATGTTTTCAATATAAATATCTCTAAGACGGACACCCAACTTAGTGATATCTCCCATCTGAATCTGATCATGTCAACAGATGGAAAAGTCTGCAGCTGTTTATTATCATGTTAATTATTGTGCCTTTCACCCCAAATACCATACTTTACATATTCTGCCCTCATTGAAAAACTGTTGCTTTAATTACCTTGAACAAAACTGAAAATCATTAACAAGAACTTTGTCTCAAAATATAGTCAAAAATGTGTAAAATTATTATTTAAAACTTTGTACCGTATAACTTTTACGTGCAGCTGAAAGCATCATCAAATAAACCGTAGTATTGTATAAACTAAGTGTTTTCTCAGTGGAAGGTGTTTGTCGTAACCGGGCCCGGGTCATCAGTGAAGGTTACTCTAAGACTCTTCACTGAGTCAAAGACGAGGAGCAGAACGTGTCCTGAACACATACAGACCCATAATGCACCACAGCAGGGCTCTGTGTTTCCCCCCAAAACAAACCACAATAAAACAAAAAAACACGCCATCTCACGTCACGTCACGTCTTATTTAAAGTCTGCTTGAAAAAGAAATAACTGCATGTTAATCCAGAGATCAAGCCCCGCCTTCTAATCAATCTTCCCTGTCACTCAGGAATCTGTCACAATACACAGCATCGTTCTCAGTGATGATGATGATGATGATGATGATGATGATCAGTGTTCAGCTGCAGTCAGTGATCAAAACACTCATTCATCAACCAACAGCTTCATCAGACACATCCACAGTATTGATCATGTGACGATGCTTCTGTTTCACCATTCAAAGGTTAAATCACAATCAAATGTGTCTAAATCTTGGGATATTTTTTCTACCCAAATCCAAATGTGTCGGGTTAAATGTAGGCAGTATGTTTTCAAAACTACATAAAATATGCTATACTGTAAAATATGATCAAAAATAAAGGAATTATCATGCAAACCAGTTAAAACATTAATTCATGTATGAAATATAATAAATAAATAAATAAACTAGTACTATAGTAAAAATTGATTAACCCATTATGCTGGGTTATATAAATAACTTGATTTGCTGGGTAAAATGAACCCAACATGTGTTCTGTCATATATGTACCCAGCTCTTGGGTTGAACACCACCCAGAATGGGTTGTTTTTTAACCCAGTGATTTTTAGAGGGTAGAAAACTCATCTGTTGCATGTAGACTCGTAGTGTGTGTGTGTGTCAGAACAGAACTTGCACTCACCGGAGGACGGGCAGATGTCCCGCAGAGAATATGGCCATAATCCATCCGCATTCAGACACACAGACAGAGAGAGAACAGAGAGTTAGAAACTTAGCAGATGAAGAGGTGTGTGTGTGTGTGTGTGTGTGTGTGTGTGTGTGTGTGTGTGTGTGTGTGTGTGTGTGTGTGTGTGTGTGTGTACCTGTGTGATGCTGTTCTCCGGGCTCAGATGACTCCGGTCACCTGCACACACTCATTAGCCTGATGTAGTGTATGCTAGCCTGTGAGGTGTTCTTCCGCTAGTGCCGCGTCTGCTTCCGCTGGCGCTCCTGTGAAACCCCAGAGCATGACTGTACAGATCTCAGATTATCACTGTCCTGGACCGCACAGATCCAGCACACACACACACACAGATCCTGCCGAGTGTGTCCCGCACTCAGAGTTACGCAGGCTAATACCTGAGGGTAAATATAGCCTGTTCTCATCTGACCGCTGGCCAATGCCTGAGGACCACAGTGACTCTACAGCGGCTTTAGGAGACAGTGACTCTGATGCTTTTAAAGCCTCTTGATGCTAAGATTGACCTTAGTCACATACTGTACACTGACACACACTCACACACACACACACACACACACACTGACAGTCTCTCACACACACACACACACAAACTGACAGTCTCTCTCTCACACACACATACACACACACACACACACACTGACAGTCTCTCACACACACATACACACACACACACACACACTGACAGTCTCTCTCACACACACACACACACACACACAAACTGACAGTCTCTCACTCACTCACACACACACACTCACTCACTCACTCACTCACTCACACACACACACAAACTGACAGTCTCTCACACACACACTCACATTGAGACCTTCCCTGAATATCCTGGTTGTCTATGAAAGCCTAAAGAAGGATTTTTATGTGAAGGACTCGGACCGGTTTCCCCGGGAAAATCAGAAGGATATGACGTTCACACTCCCGAGATCCTCTCTTGCGTTCAGTGACACATGGAACGGGTGCTTATACAATGTTCAGGATAATGCCGAAAGAGCCATTCTGTACTGTAATGACATATTACTATAGACTCACATGGCCAGATCCATATAGCCTCAAATATACCTCATAATCAAACTATTGTCACGGTCTGTGGCTGATATGATGCGCACGGCGAAGGAATAAACAAATTACTCTTTAAGTATAACTTCCAACACAAGAAATAGGAGAATAACAACCTCACAACATAAAGAACAGCGGACGAAGAGCTAACTCAAACTGAGGACTTGAACACACAGAGCAAACACAGGACACTAGCTGCACACAGGTGAACGGAATCAATAACTAGGCAAATCAAATCAGTAACCATGACAACCAATACGGAGCGGGAGCATGGGAACGTGGGTCAAACTGAACGGGCAAACAGAAACTGAACACAATGAAATAACAGGTGTCATTTTTTGTTATTTAGAGGAAATATTTACATATTCAAATGTGCGTGAAGTTGAGATGTTCATTAAAAGTATATCACTGCAAAGGTATTTTCAACTTTTTACTTTTAAGCAAATAACGAAGAAAAAAAAACATCACCGTAAGAATCTCGGGACCTTTGAATCACGTTCAGTCTGTTGTGTGTTTCGCGTGTTTGAGCGCGAGCAGTAAGTGCTGCTGCAGTTCACTCTACAGCCACCGGTGGCGCTAACAACAAGCGTTTCTCATTTCTACCAGAGAATGTCTAATAAGGGGAGAACGTCCACTCTCAGTAGCTGCGTTTACATGGACACAATCGGAATTAAATCAATCCGATTGATGAATCCGAACAAGGTGTTTACATGAATGATAAATAAAGTAATCGGGTTGATGTGCGCGTTTATATTTGTCACAAGTTAGATTTGGGGGAAATTCTTTGGTGGACACAGAGCCATATGCTGAAATGATCAAATTAATCTACACTTCATAATCTAAATGACAAAACAAAAATACGATTTGTGATAACTTTGCACATTTATTAAAACGAAGAAACTGAACCCTAACTTTTTTTATGTTACGGCCAACAACCAATACGATGAACTGATATACTGAGCCGAAGAGAGCACACGTCACTCCTCTCCTCACAGTCGCCGCTCGCATCAAATTCAAGTCTCTGACGTTTGCCAACAGAACAACCAGTGGCTCTGCTCCCTTTTACCTTAACTCATTACTTCAGAATTATGTCAGAGAATGTCTAATAAGGGGAGCACTTCCACTCTCAGTAAACTTCCGGCTTCTGAACTGGTTGCAGTTCCACTCTGGCTCCACATGAGGGCGCTCACAGGACGGGTGCAGAATGAATGGAGGTCTATGGAGCTATACACATCAAAATCCACTTTTCTCAGGATATAATTTGTTGTCTAGTAATTTGAATGTTGTATTCGAAAGGAGATGCAAAGAAATTACACATTGCTGGGTGTTAGATTTTTTAGAGTCACTTATTTGCTTTAAAAAGTCTTTTAAAATGTCAATGACGTCACACACATCATACGACCAGAGATACTGCTTTACGGCAATCCTTCAGTCACTCTGGTGCTTTCAGCTCTGCACTTTCTTTTCTCTCGAGACATCGACAACACAGCTGACACAGGCAAACACACAACACAGCCGACACAGGCAAACACACGACACAGCTGACACAGGCAAACACACGACACAGCCGACACAGGCAAACACACGACACAGCTGACACAGGCAAACACACAACACAGCTGACACAGGCAAACACACGACACAGCTGACACAGGCAAACACACGACACAGCTGACACAGGCAAACACACGACACAGCCGACACAGGCAAACACACGACACAGCCGACACAGGCAAACACACAACACACAGCCGACACAGGGAAACACACAACACAGCTGACACAGGGAAACACACAACACACAGCCGACACAGGCAAACACACGACACAGCCGACACAGGCAAACACACGACACAGCCGACACAGGCAAACACACAACACACAGCCGACACAGGCAAACACACAACACACCTGACACAGGCAAACACACAACACACAGCCGACACAGGCAAACACACGACACAGCCGACACAGGCAAACACACAACACAGCCGACACAGGCAAACACACAACACACCTGACACAGGCAAACACACAACACACAGCCGACACAGGCAAACACACGACACAGCCGACACAGGCAAACACACAACACAGCCGACACAGGCAAACACACAACACACCTGACACAGGCAAACACACAACACACAGCCGACACAGGCAAACACACGACACAGCCGACACAGGCAAACACAGCCGACACAGGCAAACACACGACACAGCTGACACAGGTAAACACAGCCGACACAGGCAAACACACAACACAGCCGACACAGGCAAACACACAACACAGCCGACACAGGCAAATACACAACACAGCCGACACAGGCAAACACACAACACAGCCGACACAGGCAAATACACAACACAGCCGACACAGGCAAACACACAACACAGCCGACACAGGCAAATACACGTGCTAGAAGAGTTTTTGTTTTGTTGTTTTAAAAGACCATCAAGCGGTATCTCTGGTATAATCAGTCCTTCACTGACCAATCAGCGTTCATTAGCAGAATGCTAGCGTGTTATGGGCAACAACAACTCCTGTGAGAAATGGAAAGGACACAAGTACTCGTTCATTCAACTTTCGACCTATAACCCATGTTGGACTTGCAAAACCTACAATCAAATCTGAGATTTCTCAACGGCAATCGGGTGAAAGAGACACATTTAGCCGTCTAGCCCCATAGACTCCCATTCATTCTGCACTCATGGGCGATCGCCCCCAGTGGAACTCTGGTGGAACTACAACCACAATTCGGTACAATAGGACTTAATAGGGAGTGGCCAGGCTCTCCGTAGACGGGCTCTGCTTCTACATAGAGCTCGTTTAACAAAAAAATTATAGAAAAATACAAATGTTGTGGTCACTGTGGAAGCTCGTTTTCATGAAATAAAAAAGTAACAATTATCGCAATTTTTTATTTATTTTTTATTCTGTGGCAGAAACAAGCTTCCATAGTCACAGTCGTGGGAAAAGAGATGATTCTTAAAAAAAAAATGATTATTCCAAGAAAAAAAGTACACAGATTTGTAATGACTTAATTTCCATTTTTGGGTGAACTGCTCCTTTAATGTGCATCTTCTTCATAGCCTCTCTCTCACTAAGATGCGTGTACATGCAGGAGAGAGACTGGACGAGTAAACATCATGTTTCAGATTAACGCACCTGGTGATTTTCACAGAACTGTGAAGGCATTCAAATAAAGGCCATACAAGGTTAGTCACATGATCAAGCCATTCTTTAAATATTTGCTCAGCACAGCTCTGTCAAAACAGCATCAGTGCAACCGGAGCTTTGTAATTACTGAGGAAAGGTTTTCTAGCATTGTTATCCAGCAAGCACTGCATTGATCGGAGAGAATGGCGTGTAACCGAAGCCCTGTCCCGTTAAACAGGCTCATGATTGGCTCACCTCAAACTCCAGGCCGGAGGCTCTCAGGTAAACATCAGGCCACGAGCCGTCGCCCTCACCTGGATGAGCGGGTCGGGGAACCGGTCCTGTCCTGACACCTGTTTTCTGTGAACTTCTGGGCCCAGGGAGTTGTGCTGAAACCCAAGCGGACATCTAGTGTTACACCATACACACAAACACACCAGGGTGTGTGAGAGAAGCTGAGCACAGCCAATCACAGAGCAGCACTGCAAACACTACCCGTGCTATCACAATACATGTGTGCTCACCTACACACACACTGAGTTTCTTCCCACAGCGAGTGTGTGTGTGAAAGTGAAATAATCCGGCAGTATAGTTCAAGGTCTGAACAAACAAAAGCTTTCACGGCTCACTAAATGAGTTTCTGTTCCGCTCTCTGGTTTATTTAAACTGTGCCTTTGTCTTTTTCTGGGCTCTGTTTGACTCTTTGAACTTCTACATTTATACTAATACTTTTTAATAGCATGTTAATCGTTGGATTGTGAGGTACATTTCCTTTTTACTTTGTCCGTGTCATGTTTTTTGACAAGATGGAAGATGTATTTATGTTTGGAAATAAAGGCCTCAGTGTGGCTGAAGGAAGCACTGCATACAGAGAACAAAACAATCCATTCAAGACACGAACATGCAGAACTACTGTGGCAAAGGCTTCGCTTATGAATCTGCCTGAACTGAATTTTGACATTAAAAGTCACATTATTACCTTTTTTATTTATTCCGTGGATACAAGCTATAAAAAAAAAAAAAAAGTTATGTTAGCCTATTTTAGGATATATTTTCTTGTGATTTTTTGTTAAAAAAAACAACAACAACCTTGCATCACAATAAGTGTATTGTGATTGTCAAAACATTTGGTAACTAAACAGAATTTTATTAAGTTTAGTGACATGTTACAATGTTTGCATGGTCAATGACTGGTATGCTACTGTTTTTATTATTGCTTGACACAAATTTCACGATTTTAATTCAATTCTTGTGATTTGATTCCGATCTTGATTCAATATCGATTAATTTTGATCAATATTAGGTCGCTTACAGTAGATAGCCTACATGTTAATTTTTCTCAAGAAAAAAAAAATACCTCAGCTAATGCTGTAAAAATAAAGCGAGCCCTGTAGCCTATTATTATTAAAGGTTAAAAATAACAACTTAAATGAAATATAATGCGGTTTTTATTATAATAACAACGTTATAACTTTGTAATGATATAAGTAAAACTATAATAAATAGTGCACTGCACTGCACATATTTAGCAAAATACTCCTCTCTAGTGTATAGCCAACTAACGTGCTATGGTTATTAAATATTTGTACATGTATATGCCATGTGGCTTTCCTGAGGTAAATGTAATGTTATATGTGACGTTGTTCTCCAGCTCATTTATTGACCTCTTTCCACGTTTGAAAAACATTGATTGATCGATATGTATGAGGCATTTACATTTCGGTAAGTTATACTGTATCTTTCAACATACCTATTGTTTATTCGTGTTTATTTACTATTACTAGATCGGTTCGCGTGCCGCTTGAACTGAGGCGCTGCAGAGATCTGTCACGTCACATTTAGCGCCAAAACGGTCCTTATTATTTGAATTTCGTAATAAAATGTACAGAATATGAGAGCAGAGAATGTGTTTCACATCAAAAGTAACCTTCTGTGTTTGTCTGTCGGTGTCAGTGCCCTGTTTGCTCCGCGATTTTTCTCTGCGTGAGAAATGGATATGTGGCGTGAGAGTGTGTGAAAAGTGTCAGTTCACACACACTGAACGCGTGAGAGTTGCAGCCCTCAGTGCACGAGTCAACATAAACACCGTCTGAGACGAGCATTCAGTGTTACTCTGAAGAAATCGGGGTTTGAAACTCCACGAAAGTGAGAAAATTATGCGAGAATCTTCAGTAATGTGTAAAGTATTCCTTTTGAAAGAATACCGTCACCGTTGCTGTTTTTAAACGCTTTTCTCTTCGAGCACCGCGTGTCCCCTCTGACTGCCCGTACCATGTGTGTCGTGTTGTGTTTTGCTGCAGTAAACACTGTCTGTGTTATCTTTTTTTAACACGCAAGCTGATCCAGTCGTGCAGTAAATGCAGAAATACGCCTGACGTCAAGATCACGAGCTTATTTACACTTCGATTAAATCACCTGCGACATTATAATGTTATATTATAATAGTTATAACTACATAACTTCTGTCTCTGTAACCATCAGACTTCAGTAGTTTGACTGGACATGATCAGTCGCCACTTTCTGCTCGCTACAAGGTTAAAGCGCTTGTCTGGAGTGTTGAACGCTGGCGTCCCCTCAGAAGTGATCAAGTGTGTTGCTGAAGTGGGGCTGCGTGTCATTTCTCAGTCATCTCGCGCGACACAGATCACCATTTCTCAGTCACACACACCCAGTGTGAGTGTGTGGCGGGCAGAAGCATGTGCTGAGGGTCAGGCGAGCACCATGGAGGACAACAATAACAACCCTGTGTCCACACTGACCGCCAGACAACACACGGACACTACCAAGGGTGAGACATGCAGTGTGCGAACGAAGAAATGAACGAAGAAATGACTAAATATAGCTGCAAGCAGCAGTTATCGGGTTCAAGCGCTTAAGGTCTTTATGCACATGTGGAAAAACGTAATGTTTTATTTAGCAAGCATGTAATCTTCTCGATCATGGTAGGAAAAGACAATTTACAGCCAATACAGGCAATTTACCATAGGATATATGTGGTTTTTAAAGCTTTTTAAAGGGGTGGTTGATTATGATTTCACTTTTCTAACTTTAGTTAGTGTGTAATGTTGCTGTTTGAGCATAAACAACATCTGCAAAGTTACAACGCTCAAAGTTCAACGCAAAGGGAGATATTTGCTTTTAAAGAAATCGCTTTTTAAGGACTACAACAAACACTACAGGAGCTTCCTCCCGGGTTAGTGACATCACCAACCCTAGAATTTACATAAACCCCGCCCCCTGAACGTGATTTATAGATTATCAAGACAGAATATGCTAATCAATGACTAGAAGATAACTACACATAACCTACATAAATTCATCAACTAACCATTCAGAAATGTCCTGTTGCTTCTACATGTTGTCACTTCTTCTCGAGTCTCTCCATCATTGTCTGAATCCGGTTTGAACATAAAAGGCTAAAAGTTTTTGAAATTTTCAGTGCATGTTTGTGTGAGTGCAAGCTGTTGTAGCTCCGCCCCCTGTGCCGGGAGCAGCAGCTCATTTGCATTTAAAGGGACAGACACAAAAACAGTGCATTTTTGCTCATGCACAAAAAGTGACAATTTTAACATGCTATATAAAAATATCTGTGGGGTATTTTGAGCTAAAACTTAACATACACACTCTGGGGACATCAAAGACTTATTTTACATCTTGTGAAAATGGCATTATACCACCCCTTTAACAGTTGAAGTGCCACCTATCAGTTGCATTCTTGTTTCTAATCATGTCGCATGTGCTCACCTAATATCGTGTTAAGTTTTGCGTTTTTGTTTTAGATTTATAGGCTTTTGAGTATGCTTTGCCACACCCTTTTTTCTAAATGACCCTTATAGCTATTCAAAGGGTAAAGTTAAACGTTTTTTGATAATTATTGATCTATTCTAGAGAGTCCAGAGAATTGTGCCGCAGGGGTTTTATCGAGGTTGAGCCAAAAACCTAGGACTAGTTTGCAAAAGTAGGTTTTTGGAATAATCTCCAATATTTAACGAAGGACTCAATTGACAGCAGCGGTCCTAGAGGCAAAGTTGCTCAGAATATCTTTGGAATTTCTCACAGGCCTCGAGGGCTGTGAGTCAAACAGGCCCAGCGGGTTTTGTTCCGATCGGCCTCCGTTAACCTTGTCTGACAGCTGCTCAGACTTCACTGGTTGTCACCGGCCATTTTTTTCGAGATAGCAAATGTCCTTGGACAAAGACACCGCATGCCAATTTTCAAGTCAATCATATTCTGGGTTGTGTAGTTATAGACATTTGAATGTCTTTCCCATATTATAGCGCCACCAAGTGGCCAGTCGCCTCGGTGCTTTTTCACATGACCACAAACCTTGCCCATTCATAGGTGTACCATGTTCGGTGAAATTGTCTCTTTCCGTTCAAGAGGGATAGCCGTTTTAGTAAAAGTGTCTCCGCCCACTTCAGACTTTTTGGTGTCCCGTCGCAGATGTCAAATTTGAAATTGCAACTTTTTTTGATAATTATGGACAATCAGACTCCAGAGAATCTTGCTGCACTGCTTTGGTTCCAATCGGGCGAAAAACCTAGGACTCCATTGCAAAAAGTAGGTTTAAAAAAAAAAAAAAAATCCAAAATACCCGGAAGTTTCGCCATCCGTGTGTTTTGTCCACGTTGAGCCAAGGATTCCAACGATATAAGACACTTGAGCCTAAGCTAAATGTTTAGGGGTTATGACCGATTTTGCACTTTTAAACCGCTGTAGCGCCCCCATCAGGTCGATCGGGGCGGGCCTGAAGTTTCAAGTCGGTTTGGTCTGCCTGATCACTTTTAGGGGAGAATGCTGATCCTGGGAAATTTTAACAATTAAAAATGTTCAGTGTTTCAGTGCAACTTGAACCCTTAAAAAACAAATACAGCCTTTTATAAGACAATCCGACTTGATCGAACAGTATTTTGACACTAGAAATCCTTTCTCTCCACTATCGTCTGATTTCTTCGTTTTGAATGTCTTGGTGTGATCAACCGTGGTTTGGTGATTGTGGGTCTCTGTTTGTTCTAAAGATGCTGAATGCAAATAATACATGCAACCATGCAATTATGGGTAGTTATGATAGCAAAGTAAATAGATGTATCAACTTTTAGAGAAGGCACTCAGATTAATGCTGTGAAGTGAAAGCACTTAAAGAAATGAAAGTGTAAAAAAGTAATGGAAGTGTAAGTTTACTGTAAAGCAAATCTACTGAGCTAAGCATTAAAATAAATTTGTTAGACTCTAAAATTGCTAAAAAAAACAAAGCTGCATGTAATTGTTAAATTTTCCCAGGATCATCATTCTCCCCTAAAACGGATCAGGCAGACCAAACCGTAAGTCGTAGAGACTTGAAACTTCAGACCTGCCCCGATCGGCCTGATGGGGGCGCTACAGCGGGGAAAGGTGCCAAATGGCTCATAACTCCTCAACCGGTTTAGGAGTAGACTCACGTGTGTTATATCGTTTGAATCCTTAGCTCAACATGGACAAAACGCACAGATGGCAAAACTTTCGGCTTTTTGCATATCTAATCAAGCTGTGTTCCAAATTTAAAGTTGATACCACAAAAATGTGGTTAGCTGGTTAGCGATCGGCTGCATGCTAACATCTGACGTTCCCTTTTCACCAAAAGTGCTAGTCTTCTTCGTCCTCATTTGCTCTGTTTGTTTTCTTTGCAGCAGTCAAGACCGTCAATAAAGCAAAGAAAGAGCCTAGGAAAGCGTCAGGCAAGAAGAAGCAGGAGAAGGAGAAGAAGAAGAAGGAGGAGAAGAAGAAGAAGGAGGAGGCAGAATGTCTGATGTGCGAGCTCCCCTTCACAGGCGCCGCTGTCTGGACAGATCTGGGCTGTGAGTCGGGCTTAAGTCAAGTCTCCTTCATTTATACAGCTCTATTAACAATATAGATTGTTTCAAAGCAGCTTTACAGTGATAATAGGAGATTACAGTAACAGAGATTGTTTAGGCTTTACAGCAGATCTAGAATAAAGTTATTGTCCAGCTAACGTCAGTTGTTTTTTTTTTGCAAGTTATGTTTTTGGTCTTTTTGTGCCTTTATTTGATAGGACAGTAGAGATTTTGACAGGAAAGCGTGGGGTGGAGAGAGAGGGGAAGGGGATCGGCAAAGGACCCCGAGCCGGGAATCAAACTCGGGTCGCCGGAGGTGCAGTTGCGCTATATGTCGGCGCGTTAACCATGGGGCTATTGGCGCCGACCAGCTAATGTTAGTTTTGATTGATTCACTTCCGTTGCGAAGATCATTAGTTATTAAGTTAGGGGCCGCTAGTGCCTGGTTCAGATCACGCGATTTTAGCTCGATTTTGGCACGATCCGTTTGACGTAGGGTGTCGTGGCTCGTGGGGATTCGTAAACGACAACGGGCGTCGGGACGCAAGATTCGTTCGTTTCATCTCGTATAGTGTGTCATAGTGGGCGACAACCGACGTCACGTCTGCGACACTTCACGACATCACGATAATAGATTAGCATGTTTAATTATTTTTTTCGGTCCTCCACGACGGTTCCGTCAAGAGTGAGTGAGTGAGTGAGTGTGTGTGTGTGTGTGGACGAGTGAGTGAGTGAGTGAGTGAGTGTGTGTGTGTGTGTGTGTGTGGACGAGTGAGTGAGTGAGTGTGTGTGTGTGTGTGTGTGTGTGTGTGTGTGCACGAGTGAGTGAATGAGTGTGTGTGTGTGTGTGTGAGTGTGTGTGTGTGTGTGTGCACACGAGTGAGTGAGTGAGTGAGTGTGTGTGCACGAGTGAGTGAGTGTGTGTGTGTGCACGAGTGAGTGAGTGTGTGTGTGTGCACGAGTGAGTGAGTGAGTGTGTGTGCACGAGTGAGTGAGTGAGTGTGTGTGCACGAGTGAGTGAGTGAGTGTGTGTGTGTGCACGAGTGAGTGAGTGTGTGTGTGTGTGTGTGCACGAGTGAGTGAGTGAGTGTGTGTGCACGAGTGAGTGAGTGAGTGTGTGTGCACGAGTGAGTGAGTGAGTGAGTGTGTGTGCACGAGTGAGTGAGTGTGTGTGTGTGTGTGTGTGTGCACGAGTGAGTGAGTGAGTGAGTGAGTGTGTGTGCACGAGTGAGTGAGTGAGTGAGTGAGTGTGTGTGTGCACGAGTGAGTGAGTGAGTGTGTGTGTGTGTGTGTGCACGAGTGAGTGAGTGTGTGCTCGAGTGAGTGAGTGAGTGTGTGTGTGCACGAGTGAGTGAGTGAGTGTGTTTGTGCACGAGTGAGTGAGTGTGTGCACAAGTGAGTGAGTGTGTGTGTGCACGAGTGAGTGAGTGTGTGCTCGAGTGAGTGAGTGAGTGTGTGTGTGTGCACGAGTGAGTGAGTGAGTGAGTGTGTTTGTGCACGAGTGAGTGAGTGAGTGTGTGCACGAGTGAGTGAGTGTGTGCTCGAGTGAGTGAGTGAGTGTGTGTGTGCACGAGTGAGTGAGTGAGTGTGTTTGTGCACGAGTGAGTGAGTGAGTGTGTGCACGAGTGAGTGAGTGTGTGCTCGAGTGAGTGAGTGAGTGAGTGTGTGTGTGTGCACGAGTGAGTGAGTGAGTGAGTGTGTTTGTGCACGAGTGAGTGAGTGTGTGTGCACGAGTGAGTGAGTGTGTGCTCGAGTGAGTGAGTGAGTGTGTTTGTGCACGAGTGAGTGAGTGTGTGTGTGCACGAGTGAGTGAGTGTGTGCTCGAGTGAGTGAGTGAGTGTGTGTGTGCACGAGTGAGTGAGTGAGTGTGTTTGTGCACGAGTGAGTGAGTGAGTGTGTGCACGAATGAGTGAGTGTGTGCTCGAGTGAGTGAGTGAGTGTGTGTGTGTGCACGAGTGAGTGAGTGAGTGAGTGTGTTTGTGCACGAGTGAGTGAGTGTGTGTGTGCACGAGTGGGTGAGTGTGTGCTCGAGTGAGTGAGTGAGTGTGTGTGTGCACGAGTGAGTGAGTGAGTGTGTTTGTGCACGAGTGAGTGAGTGAGTGTGTGTGTGCACGAGTGAGTGAGTGAGTGTGTGTGTGCACGAGTGAGTGTGTGTGTGCACGAGTGAGTGAGTGTGTGCTCGAGTGAGTGAGTGTGTTTGTGCACGAGTGAGTGAGTGAGTGTGTGTGTGCACGAGTGAGTGAGTGAGTGTGTGTGCACGAGTGAGTGAGTGTGTGCTCGAGTGAGTGAGTGAGTGTGTTTGTGCACGAGTGAGTGAGTGAGTGAGTGTGTTTGTGCACGAGTGAGTGAGTGTGTGTGTGCACGAGTGAGTGAGTGTGTGCTCGAGTGAGTGAGTGAGTGTGTGTGTGCACGAGTGAGTGAGTGAGTGTGTTTGTGCACGAGTGAGTGAGTGAGTGTGTGTGTGCACGAGTGAGTGAGTGAGTGTGTGTGTGCACGAGTGAGTGAGTGTGTGCTCGAGTGAGTGAGTGAGTGTGTGTGTGTGCACGAGTGAGTGAGTGAGTGAGTGTGTTTGTGCACGAGTGAGTGAGTGTGTGTGTGCACGAGTGAGTGAGTGTGTGCTCGAGTGAGTGAGTGTGTGTGTGCACGAGTGAGTGAGTGAGTGTGTTTGTGCGTGAGTGAGTGAGTGTGTGCACGAGTGAGTGAGTGTGTGTGTGCACGAGTGAGTGAGTGTGTGTGCACGAGTGAGTGTGTGCGTGAGTGAGTGTGTGTGTGCACGAGTGAGTGAGTGAGTGAGTGTGTGTGTGCACGAGTGAGTGAGTGAGTGAGTGTGTGTGTGAGTGAGTGAGTGTGTGTGTGCACGAGTGAGTGAGTGAGTGAGTGTGTGTGTGCACGAGTGTGTGAGTGTGTGTGCACGAGTGAGTGAGTGTGTGTGTGCACGAGTGAGTGAGTGTGTGTGCACGAGTGAGTGAGTGAGTGTGTGTGTGCACGAGTGAGTGAGTGAGTGTGTGTGTGTGCACGAGTGAGTGAGTGAGTGTGTGCGTGAGTGTGTGTGTGTGCACGAGTGAGTGAGTGTGTGCGTGAGTGTGTGTGTGTGTGCACGAGTGAGTGAGTGAGTGTGTGCACGAGTGAGTGAGTGAGTGTGTGTGTGTGCACGAGTGAGTGAGTGTGTGTGTGTGTGTGTGTGTGTGAGTGCGTGTGTATTGGTGTGACTGAATGTGTGTGTGTGTGTGTATGTGAGACGGCAATGACTGGTCAGAAAGCAACGTGTAGTCTGAGTTTCTTGTCCACGACACAACAAGATTTTAGGAGTCAAAATCGTGTAATCTGACACTATCGTAACAGACAAAACAATCGTGTAATCTGAACCAGGCATAACACACACACACCGTTCTAACAGAAAACACTCAACACAACAACAGTGCCTGGTGGCTCGAGGACTCAAACCCTGAAATAGATCCCAAGCTTTGAAAATGTGTCTGAGGTCTTACCTCTACAGCGGCGGTGCGGTGCGGCTCCGGCGGGCTCCGCTCATCCTCCGGGAGCAGGGATCATGAGGGATCATGGCAGCGTGAGAGAGGCACTGAGGGCTGGTGGTCTGCCAGGCGATGCGTGGATCGGCCCAGCACCGCAGCTGCTCCTGCATTCACACACACAGCTGCTGCGTGCTATGAATAAAACATTTGTTGGGAGCGTCTCTGCTCCGCGGCG
>NC_139980.1:1062527-1077527 GCF_963993115.1 Abramis brama | reverse complement strand
AAGTTTGTCTCGATTAACCTTTTTTTTCAGGTCTAGGTGTCAGTAAATGAGTGAGAACATGATCATCAGCTTTAGTTCATGTCATTTTCTTCGTTTTACCTTTTCAAAACAGGTACGGTTAGGACTGGTTTAGTGGTATGGATAGGGTTAAGGGATTTGGTTTGAATGTAATGAAGCTTCGACTCTGATCATTACTGTGATGCTGAATGCTTGTCTGTGTTTTCAGTCGCCGGCTCGGCATCCAGCGTGAAGAAGAAGCGTAAGAGAGGAGACGGCAGTCGAGTGGAGAGTGAGGAAGATGGCGATAAGAAGAAGAAGAAGGAGCCGGTCGCTCGGCCAAACTACTTTATCTCAGTGCCAATCACCAATCCAGAGGTACGGGAGTCTGCTTACTTTACTATCCTCACATACTCCATCATGTGTTCCCTGCTATCTGTGAGCCATTGGTTGTGAAGCTGTGTGTGTGTGTGTGTGTGTGTGTGTGTGTGCGTCAGATCAAGCAGGCGGTGCAGGACGTGCAGAAGCTGGTGCTGGAGAAGGACTCTCGTCTGTCGCGAGCGCTGATACCTGTGGATACTCTACACATTACTCTACTAGTGGCTCACCTGAAGACACAGGAGCAGGTTGATCTGTAAGAACACACACACACACACACACACAGTGTTAGGAGCTGCACACACAGGACAGCTGAATGTAGCTCAGGGCTCTCCATGCATGGATACAGTTTATGAACCACAATTACACTGTCCTGAGCAGATGCAATTTGTCTGCCACATCAGCCGCCATAAAATCAATCCAAAATCACAGCCAATCAGGAGAGAGTGTGGGCGGAGTCTCTCTGCATACGTACTGCACTCGTAACCAAATCAATCCAAAATCACAGCCAATCAGGAGAGAGTGGGGGCGGAGTCTCTCTGCAAGAGCACTGTACTCGTAACCAAATCAATCCAAAATCACAGCCAATCAGGAGAGAGTGGGGGCGGAGTCTCTCTGCATACGCACTGCACTCGTAACCAAATCAATCCAAAATCACAAAGTATGACAATAATAAAAAATGCACTTATTATGTGCTTTATTTAATTATAATAATAATAATATAAGTATTGTCATACTTTTATTGTCATACTTTGTAACAAAATGTCAAAATGACTTGAATAAATTAATCTTAATAAAAAAAATTAATAATCTATTATTGGACAGTTTTTAATAATTCACCAATCTGATGTAACACACGGCTTATTGCTCTTTAAAACAGCAGCGTCAGCTATATGATGAAGGACACTCATTCTGTTTATCAGTAATGTTAGCTGTGTTCTTGGCAGTCCTCTAAAGGCAGATCTCCCTGACAGCACGCTTCACCCCGGCCTGACCCCAGCCTGACCCCGGCCTGACCCCTGATAGCATAACCCAGAGCATCAGCTGCTCCGTGAAGAGTTGTCCAAACCAAAGACATGTTATTGTGTTTGAAGGCCACATGTGAGATCTGTCAGAGCGACATACGCATTCATCTCAGACCACAGCAGTAATTATGACATGCCTTCACTGTGTGTGTGTGTGTGTGCAGCGCTGCGTCCACACTCTCAGCGCTGGAGTCTCCTCTGAACACACTGCTGGCGGGACACAGGCTGATCCTGCCCTTCTGTGGAGTCGGACACTTTAAACAGGAAGTGGCGTTTGTCCAGATCGCAGAAGGAGAGCATCTGAACACACTCGCGCTCATCGCAGGTACATCGCTCTTCCTCACTCCTCATCCTCTCCTCTCCTTCACAAATAAACACACACCATTCGTTCAGTAGTTTAAAAGCTGTACTTTATTATTTCATTGATAAATGCGCTCAATCAGTGTTTCAACGGCAGAAAGACATCAATAAAACAGTTGTAAACAATGTCACATTGGATGACCGTTAACTCACAGTCAGCAAGAGCGCTCTCGCCACCAAGTGGACAGGGGTGAGAATTACAGTTACAAGGTGCAACACATCACTCACTGTAATCTGGCAAAATGACGGACAGCTTTCAAATTTTTCCCTGTACATGTAATGTAGTTTAAAGGGATTGTTTACCCAGAAATTATCATTCTATCATCATTTACCTGCCTTAATGTTCCTTAAACATGACTTACGTTCTTCTGCGAAACATAAGAGAAGATATTTTGAGAGATGCCTCATTGTTTTTGTCCATACAGTGGAAGTCAGTAGAGTCCAAAACTGTCTTTTGTGAAGAATGAGCTTTGATTGATTGATTATTCAGATATTCCAGATATTACTTCCTCGCGTCACAATGTAAAATATTAGCATAACGCCGCTCAAAGACACATGCAAAGAGAGAAGGCGTTTCGGTGAATTATAATGCGGTCGTCGTGGCGTTCCGATGTTGGTTACGAACGATCTGCTTGATCATCCGCATTTACAATCCGACTCGGGTTTGAACTGATATGGTAAAACCAACGACTGAAGCGTACGATTATGGTAAGGGATGTTACGTTTCAGACACGCGCTTGAGGTGTTTGGCCAATCACAACACACTGGGTCAGCTGGCCAATCAGTGCACTCTGAGGTCTTCAGAAGGCGGGGCTTTGTAGAAATCAGTGCGGAGCTGCAGTAATGCGTTAAAGCATGTTAACCTATTCTATTACACCCAATAAAGAGAAGAATGAGAGTGAAACTCTACATCTGTGATGTGCTTCTGGTGTGTGGATGTGTTTGATGGTCCCTTCAGTCTTCAGACATAATCATCCATTGTACCAAAATAAACCCAGAGTTGTGGCCAGATTTGAGGTTTTACTGCTTCCAGTATTGGCGTAATCAGACTGACATGTAAAAAAGCCTCTAATATTCGCTGATGGTGTATATGAGCACAGTATTTTGGAGTCGAGTGAGAACACGCTCAGGGTTTAGATGCACAAGACACTGAGAGCTCAGTCTGCTAATGTCATCTCGCTCTTTCTCGCCCTCTCTGTATTGATTATATCTCGTCTTACATTGAGGACGGTGAGACAGTCTCGGTCCGGTCCGGTCCTCGGGAGGCTGTAAATAGACTATCCCAGGATGCATCTGTGTCTCTGAGGCTGTGTGTGTGTTGTTTCTCTCCACCCAGAGAGTGTGAGGAAGGCGTTTGAGGAGAGAGGCATCGTGTCTGGAGATGACAAAGCCTTCAAACCTCATCTGACGTTTCTCAA
The DNA here is from genome assembly GCF_963993115.1 of Abramis brama. Taxonomy (NCBI): domain Eukaryota; kingdom Metazoa; phylum Chordata; class Actinopteri; order Cypriniformes; family Leuciscidae; genus Abramis; species Abramis brama. The sequence goes on along the minus strand of NC_139980.1, from coordinate 1,074,349 downwards.
ACTCTCACGAGCTCCCAAACTACGCAAGCAGGTAAGAAGCGCTCGCTCGTGTGTGTGTGTCTGTGTGCAGAATACATTTACTGTAACACAGCATTGAGTCAATGACAACAGTGATCAGTAGATAATTGTAATTTATTTTTGGAAATCATGATTAATTATTCATCTGTGCAGTCGTAGTTATGTAAGTGTGTGTATAATTCATGCAAAATAAAAATCAGCTTTTATTAGTGAAAATGCGCCTAGACATGCCCATTTTGAAAGCTATTAATTATACAGAACCGTTCAAAGGTTTGGGGTCAGTAAGACTTTAATTTACTTTTATAGAAATTAATAGTTTTTTGCTATGGACGCATTAAATTGACGGTAATGCATTTATAATGCTGTTCTTTTGAACTTTCTATTCATCAAATTCATTAAATGTATCAATAAAATGTTTTCTTGTTTTCAACATTGATAATAATCATAAATGTTTCTTGATCACCAAATCATCATATTAACTGATTTCTGAAGGATCATGTGACACTGAAGACTGGAGTAATGATTGATCACAGGAATAAATTACACTTTACTGTATATTCACACAGAGAACAGATGTTTTAAAGTGCCTCTGTTGTCTCTATTAATGCAGTGTGTAATACAGCTGTTTGTGAATGTAAAAGGTCTGCAAAGTTTCAAAGATCAAAGGTCAGATTGCGTTTACATGCACGCTCAGGTTGATTATGCTTAATAACTGACATAACAAATGAAATACTCTGAGTCAGATACGCAAATGATTATGTTTTGACGTCACACAGGGGCATGGCCTGATTTATTAATAAAGTCATGTAAACGCGGTGCACTTGCGTTGTCAGGTTACTGGTTTACATCTACATTTAATCATTTAGCAGACGCTTTTATCCAAAGCGACTTACAGATGAGGAGAACAATAGAAGCAATTAAAGGGTAACTCTCGCCAAAATTTAACCTAGGCTCTTTTTGTGAATCTACCTGAGTCAAACTTTCGTGTAAAAGCATAATTAGAATGGAAACGCCACTTTTAAGACTGACCGTATTTTCGTTTAAGATCAAAATGCCTTTTGAATGGGAGTGCTGGGGGCACTTCTATGATAGCATCAAAATCTCTATTTTTAAAACACTAAGAAGGCTCGACACATCATGACACTGCTGGAAGTGTCACCAGGGGCTCTACACATGAACTCCAGCACTGAGAACAGTGTTTGTGTACACAGAGTTTACTAACAAGAAAGATTTTGAACAACTCACTGTAGCTGTGTGTCCGCCGGCATTTCGTCAGTCAAAAATAGTCGATCTGTGTCACTGAATCATTTCATTATTATATGAGGATCCTTTTTCAATAACAAGGTCAATATTGATTTTCACTAACGACAAAACAACAAATTATCCGTGAATTTATATGGAGACAAGCTTTAGGAGCTTTCCATCTTTACTCTCCTCCCTGTTAGGTTGTATTCGGAGATCGACTATTTTTGACTGACAAAATGCTGGCGGACACACGGCTACTGTGAGTTGTTCAAAATCTTTCTTTTTAGTAAACTCTGTGTACACAAACACTGTTCTCAGTGCTGGAGTTCATGTGTAGAGCCCCTGGTGACACTTCCAGCAGTGTCATGATGTGTCGAGCCTTCTTAGTGTTTTAAAAATAGAGATTTTGATGCTATCATAGAAGTGCCCCCAGCACTCCCATTCAAAAGGCAGTTTGACCGAAAACAAAAATACGGCCAATCTTAAAAGTGGCGTTTCCATTCTAATTATGCTTTTACACGAAAGTTTGACTCGGGTAGATTAACAAAAAGACCCTAGGTTCAATTTTGGCGAGAGTTACCCTTTAAGCTAACAATGCAAATGCTGTGGACGGGGAAAACTGGTTATTTCAATAAGCTTCATTTTTGAGTTATAAGCTTACTGGTGAGCATGTAAACGTACTCTTTGTCTCCTAAAAGAAAGAAGCGATTCTGTCAGTCAGTAACTCCAGTCTCACTTCTGGCTGAACCTTCGTAGGTTTGTAACTAATCTGCATAATGCCAGCCTGTGGTCTTCATTGGCTGAACGAGAACAGCGTCTGCTTTGCCCCTCAAACACTGTAGTTTATCTGAGACTGGAAGAGTTTGGTTTGTGTTGTTCATGTCGAGAAGACGCTGTTTTCTGCTGACAAAACAAATCCACCAATCACAACAGACTGGGTCATCTGACCAATCAGAGCAGAGTAGACCAATCACAACAGACTGGGCCATCTAACCAATCAGAGCAGAGCAGAGTAGACCAATCACAACAGACTGAGCCATCTGACCAATCAGAGCAGAGTAGACCAATCACAACAGACTGGGTCATCTGACCAATCAAAACAGAGCAGAGCAGAGTAGACCAATCACAACAGACTGAGCCATCTGACCAATCAGAGCAGAGTAGACCAATCATAACAGACTGGGTCATCTGACCAATCAAAACAGAGCAGAGCAGACCAATCACAACAGACTGAGCCATCTGACCAATCAGAGCAGAGTAGACCAATCACAACAGACTGAGCCATCTGACCAATCAGAGCAGAATAGACCAATCACAACAGACTGGGTCATCTGACCAATCAGAGCAGAGCAGAGCAGAGTAGACCAATCACAACAGACTGAGCCATCTGACCAATCAGAGCAGAGTAGACCAATCATAACAGACTGGGTCATCTGACCAATCAAAACAGAGCAGAGCAGAGTAGACCAATCACAACAGACTGAGCCATCTGACCAATCAGAACAGAGTAGACCAATCACAACAGACTGGGTCATCTGACCAATCAGAGCAGAGTAGACCAATCACAACAGACTGGGTCATCTGACCAATCAGAGCAGAGCAGAGCAGAGTAGACCAATCACAACAGACTGGGTCATCTGACCAATCAGCAGAGTAGACCAATCACAGCAGACTGGGTCATCTGACCAATCAGAGCAGAGTAGACCAATCACAGCAGACTGGGTCATCTGACCAATCAGAGCAGAGTAGACCAATCACAGCAGACTGGGTCATCTGACCAATCAGAGCAGAGCAGACCAATCACAACAGACTGGGTCATCTGACCAATCAGAGCAGAGTAGACCAATCACAGCAGACTGGGTCATCTGACCAATCAGATCAGAGTAGACCAATCACAACAGACTGGGTCATCTGACCAATCAGATCAGAGTAGACCAATCACAACAGACTGGGTCATCTGACCAATCAGAGCAGAGTAGACCAATCACAACAGACTGGGTCATCTGACCAATCAGAGCAGAGTAGACCAATCACAACAGACTGGGTCATCTGACCAATCAGAGCAGAGTAGACCAATCACAACAGACTGGGTCATCTGACCAATCAGAGCAGAGTAGACCAATCACAGCAGACTGGACCATCTGACCAATCAGAGCAGAGCAGCTCTCAGAAAGGCGGGCTTTAAAGGGGTCATCGGATGCAAAATTCACTTTTATAAGGTGTTTGAAAAGCCGTTTGGATTTTCTGAGCAATATGATGTCATATTGCTCATGCTCCGCCCACGACCGCTGACAGACCCGTATTAGCATATTTACACCCTCAGCCATTTGTATACTTGCTGAGCAGGTTGCCATGGCAGCACTTTACCTGTCTTGTGTGACTTTGTGTTTATGTGTTTCTTGCTGAGAAAATCATGTTTTTGTCCAAGATTACACGTGCATAATCAGTGTTACTGTTGCTCGTTTTTGTCTGTTTTGATCCGGAGATTCAGTTCTCTTTTAGCAGATGTGGAACAGCGCCCCCTACCCTGTAACATAATTTAGCAAAAACCCTATAATTTTCTAAACATTTTGACATTTGTGTCAATGGCGAGGAAAGAGTGTTTTTGACCTTGGATGCATGTAAACCTATTGTACGAGAAAACAAAACAACATGAGGAGCCTTTAAAAGAGCATAATAGTGCTGAAATAACATTTAACAATATTAAAGTTTTTACTGTATTTTTGATTAAAGAAATGCAGCCTTGTTTCAAAAACATGAGAAAGCCTGAAGTGCTGTAGTTTGATGGTGTTGTGAGGATGAAGCTGTGTGTTCAGACAGTGAGGGGCGAGACTGACGCCAGATCTCCTGTTCCCGCTCATCACTCACACACAATCAGATCAAACACACATTACACAGCTTTAACCCGCTCACACTCGAGTGCTCCCACTCCCAGTGCTCATGAAGACAGAGACAGGGTCTGAAACTCTCTCCACATCCGCTGAGCTGTTCCTTCAGCTGTGTGTGTACGTGACGGACTGATGCTTCTTCTCCATGTGGAGGACACAGATAGGGAGGTGTGTGTGTGTGTGTGTGTGATCTTCCCACAGCTCAGGCTTCCTCTCGAGGTTATCGGCCCCGACCGACACTTCCAGCCCCACTGGACTGTCCCTTGTGTGTGTCCTTCTGCTTGCTCTGGACTCATTGTTTGTGTGTGTGTGTGCGTGTCTTCGCAGGGCGTTAAGAAGCTGGATCCGGCTCTGTTTTCCGACTTCGAGAGCCGTGTGTTCGGAGACGAGTGTGTGTGTAGAGTGGACCTGTGCTCCATGCTCAAGAAAAAGACCTCAGATGGATACTACCACCGCGAGAAGAGCGTCACGTTCAGTGAGTAAACCTGCTCTGGAGGAAAGTGTGTGTGTGTGTGTGTGTGTGATGAAGATGCGGCTGTGCATCAGTCTAGTGTGAAGCAGTGCTTCTGGACTGGATGGGTCTTTGACATCATCATCATCTTCATCAACATCTTCTGGCTTGTGATTTGGGCTCAGGTTTGCAGGTCATTTCCAAACTCTAGATCTTTAATTCCAGTCTGGTGCTGTGTGATGGTACCAGATAATAATGGCGTATTATAAACCACAGTACTCAAACCCGCTGTGTGTTGTTAGATCAGGTAGAGAGGTCGATCAATAGTGGAGTTTACTGAGACTGATATTTAGGTTTGACCGTACATGCCGATAACCGATTATTCAATGAATACTGGGATTAGAAACAAACATAACACTCCAAGTAAACAGTGCTGAACTGAAATGTGCTAAATGAAATAAATATATAAATATGAATATATTAAAACGAGAAGTTGAATGAACTCTACAGAAAATAATTGAAACATTAAAATATTACAGGTCAAATATGTGTTTCTTTAAGATTCGTGCTTGAAAATACAGTACAAAAACATTCTATAATTTTTACAGACTCAAAATCTTGCCTTCAAGCAATGGACACTTTAAAAATTGATAATCCTTTAGTGGACTCCATCTTAACCAAAGTGGATTATCTGCTCGATCAGTTCTTCAGTATTATCTTTTGCTGGTTCCAGGACATGTTGGACTGCAGGAAATGAGCAAGCTGCCAAGGAAGCTCTTAATGAGGAATAATAATGTCAAATTCCTCCCTCAGATATCAGACCGATTATTAACAGATATATTTTAAATAAGTGGCAAGAAGAGTGGCATATGTGCAAGAATAATAAGTTGTATGCAACTCATCCGGACATTAAAACCAGGACTTTTCTCAATTTTAAAACTAGACTTGATCAGCTGGTCTACACCAGATGTCGTATAGGTCACACAAGTTTGACCCATGCTTTTTTACTTAAAGGTCAAGACCCAACATTATGTACAGTACCAGTCAAAAGTTTGGAAACAGTACTATTTTTAATGTTTTTGAAAGAAGTCTCTTATGCTCATCAAGTCTGCAGTTAAAAACAAAAAAAACAACAACAAAAAACAGTAATATTATGAAATATTATTACAATTTAAAATAATGGTTCTCTTTTTTAATATATTTTAAAATGTAATTTATTTTTGTGATCAAAGCTGAATTTTCATCAGCAAGTACTCCAGTCTTTGGTGTCTTATGATCCTTCAGAAATCATTCTAATATGATAATTTGATACTCAGTTATTATCAATGATGGAAACAGTTGTGCTGTTTGATATATTTTTTTGGAATACTTTTTTCAGGATTCATTGATGAGTAAAACGTTAACAGCATTTATTCATAAAAACAGCATTTATTCAAAATAAAAACATTTCTAACAATATAAATCGTTACCATCACCTTTTATCAATTTAACGCATCCTTGTTGAATTAAAGTACTAATTTCTTTTTAAAAAAATAGTTATTGTTCCCAAACTTTTGAACGGTAGTGTATATTGTTACAAAAGATTTCTATTCTAAATAAATACAGTTCTTTTTAACTTTTTATTCATCAAATAATCCTGAAAAAAGTATCTCAGGTTATAAAAAAAATATTAAGCAGCACAACTGTTTCCAACATTGATCATAAATCAGCATATTAGAATGATTTCTGAAGGATCATAAGACACCAAAGACTGGAGTACTTGCTGATGAAAATTCAGCTTTGCATCACAAAAATAAATTACATTTTAAAGTATATTAAAAAAGAGAACCATTATTTTAAATTGTAATAATATTTCATAATATTACTGGGTTTTTTTTGTTGTTTTTTTAACTGCAGGCTTGATGAGCATAAGAGACTTCTTTCAAAAACATTAAAAATAGTAATGTTTCCAAACTTTTGACTGGTACTGTATGTTTTGTAGGATTCCTTTAACTGTCAAACATATTTTATTAGTTTGTCCTGGACTTTACACAAGTAGAATGCTTTTAGTTATTTCAGTTAAGGACATTTTTAATGAGATTATACCTGAAAAGGTTTTGGATTTTTTATCATATGTTAACTTAAAAAAATATATTGTATAATATGACTTGCTGGTTATCTTTGTTCTGTTTTTATTGTATTTATATGATATTTGTGTTTTTGTAATTGAATTTTTGCCATGAAGATAGCTCTGATTGCTGACATGGCATTAAATAAAAAAAGATGAAGATGAAGAGTCGTGCTTAAAGATGGCCATATTTAAATATCTGAAAAGGCCAGAGCATTAAAATTACATAAACGTAGACCTATATTACATACAGTCTCTCACTTTATTTGCTTCTATGTTAGAACACTTGATGATTATCTAATTAAAATAACAATATGTATTGTAGTGATAAAAAAGGAACTGAAATCGAATGCGTTTCTGATTGGTAACATTTTAGAATATTGTTCCTTCATTAATGAATAACTACACAGGAACAAATGAGTAATGCATTAGTAACACTCTAGTTCACTATTAGATAATCAATAACTACTATTTTTCATACCTCACTGAAGACTATAAGAACTACTATATACAGGTTAATAAATATTTATAATGCACAATGTTTAATATTAGGTAATGGTAGCCCATTAGTAATGAATCAAGTGATTAGTCGACTAATTATTTGGATCAGTATCTAAAGTGAAGATCATGGGAACACACTAGTAATGACTAAAGTGTGATCAAATCCATCGGAAGGAATTGCTATTCAAAATCTTACAAAAATCTCAAAAGCTTACAATGACTTCAGTCAATATTAGGTTATCATGTTTTTCACTTTAGATACTGATCCAAATAATTAGTAGTTCCTTTAAAATGATGTAGTAATACTTGAGTCATTACTAGTGGGTTACCATTACCTTTTATTATAAATTATGCATTATTCATGTTAATTATGAACCTGTAGATAGTAGTTCTCTGGGAGGTATGAAAAAAATAGTAGTTATTGATTAGCTAATAATGAACTACTACATTCATCTGAGCGCTATCACTTACTAATTTGTTAATCAGAGTTTCTTGTTAGTTAATAGTAGTTACTAGAATGTTAATAATACGTTACTCATTTGTTCCTGTGTAGTTATTCATTAATGAAGGAACCGTATTCTAAAGTGTTACCTTCTGATTTGTTAATGTTTCTGTCAACTGCATGAACATATCAGTGTTGAGAGAGCAATCACGTCACTAGCTTTAAATATTAAAGTTCGCTGGCTAATGAATGCATGAAACTGGCCAGCTGGATATAAACTAATATGGTAACAATTGCGACATAAAACATTTGGGTCAGGTTTGCGTGTGTTTTTGTCACATTGCTTTAATCGCTTGAGGTAGCCACTACTAATGTTAGTAATTAACAAATTAATGACTTTATAATGATATGGCAATATGTACTTTAGTGTTCTGTATTCACACCGTTTCGCTGTCTGTGTTTTAAATGCGCATCTGAAGTGTCGGCTCTCTCCGTGAAGCGTGATCTCTCGTGTTAGCGTGAACAACTCAGCCAGTGATAGCTGTCCGCCTCTAGAGGGCGCTCTCGCTCTGTGTAATGCCAGCGCACTCTTCTCAGCCGCTCCAGCAACGGACACAACCCGTAAAAACTATCGGTGTGGATTTTTGCAGATAACGATAGTTCCACCAATCAACTATCGGTACCGATATATATCGGCAAAACCGATGAATCGGTGACCTCTAGTTAGTAGTATATGTAAATGAACAGTGTTTCCCCTTTCTGTGTGTTACCTGGACCGAGTGATTCACGTTAATTTGTCAGTAAAAATGTTAGTGAAAACTACGGATTATACTTCCTCATGCTTGTATTCCCACCCACGGACTGTCGGATCAGCAGAGGGTTATTAACAGAACAGTTAAACTGAAAATTGTGTCATACTTTATCCACTCTTTAAACAGCATTATGGTAAAACTGCATCACTATGGCAACATCTTTCTCACCTGAACGCCACAGTTTTGCTTCAGGTGGAACTGGCAGATTTCTTTCAGTTTTCCCCTTCGTTTGGTCTAAAACACGGTGTTTGTGCTCATCCAGTATGAAATGTTGACTGCAAGCATGAAGGTTTATCATATTTTCCTTCTCTTTATTCTCTCAGTATTTAAGATTCTTTGCACCCTTTAGTCGCTGTCTACAAAGCTCTGGATCCTACTCTGGAAACCCAGAGAAACTCCCGCTAAACGTTTACTCTTTGAATGCTTGCACCCGGGAGCGATACAAGTCATTATGAGTGAAAGTTTGCTTAGAAGTATTTCCTACTAAAGCAAGGCGGTATTTGACTCTGGAAAGCGTATCCAGAGCAGACTGGTGGCAGTGGCCTTGGACCGCAACAAGCCCAGTGCATTATGGGTGTTGAAGTTTTACTACCTGTTTGACAAAAGGGAAGAAAACTGCTATAGTTTTCTATAGTCAGGCAGCACCAATGTTTTCACCTTTCTACTGCATAGGCAGACAAGTTTTGTTGAAAGCTCATCCTGCCAGGTGAAGTTTCCCTTTATTGAGGCAAGACACTACAGGTTAAAACTATGGCTGAACGATTAATCGCAATTTACATGTAATCGCACTTAAATCGAGATGGCTTATCGCGATTATTTTTTATGCGCAGCTTGTCATTGATGTACGGCTCTGTAAACTCGGCTCCATCTGAACGCACTGTGAGTCTGAGTCACTTATAACGTGCATTTGAAAAAACAACACGCGTCGAACATCTTTCCAAAACATGAGAAGCATTTATGAACCTCTTGTCCAACAACAGACAACATTTAATAACATGCTTTTTCTCCAAACTCACTTCATAAGGACAGCTGAGCTCCTCCTTCTGTGAGATGATGAGCTTCTGACACAGAATAAGGCAGTCGTGTGTTTATAAGTCATGTTTAATCAGAGCGTTTCAATCTTCTGTTTATTCAGCTACAGCGATAGGGATTTCCTGGAATGATGCGCATTATTGTACTTCTGCATATTTATCGTGTTTGCATGAGAGCGCCCTCTGGTGTTCAGATGGAGCAGTATTTACTACCGATCAGCCGCACTCCACTGACAAACTGCGCACAAGATAATCGCAGCCTTTGCCAAATCGTGTGCGGTTTCATTGCGATTAATCGTGCAGCACTAGATAAAACCAAGCGGCAACATTCTGATCTGAAAAATGAAGCCTACCCGGAAGTGCGAAAAACTGCAATACATCGAAAATCCGCTAGGGGCAGGTCCCAAAAGGGAGCAAATGTCCATAGCCCCCATGTTAAAATGTCCGTTTTCACAGCATAAATTCATGTTTTTACAGGTTGGTCCCATGGACTTTTATTGTATTTTTCGATAGCTTCCGAGTGCCTGACAACTGTGAGGGGGGTGAATTTTTTTCTAACTCGTTAGTTTAGATCGTATTTAGATATAAAATGTATGACAATAAGGGCGTGGTTAACTTTGATTGACAGCTTGATTGACAGCTGACAAGGCAGCGCCACAGAGAATGACAACATAAGAAGCGCCATTTTTTAATACAGTTGACATATAATACTACTGTTTCTGTATCATGAAATGTAGTTTTAAGAGTTTTTCAGGTGAGAATGTAGTTGTTTAAAGCTCAAATCTGTGGTTTATTTAAAGATTTATGAAAATTGTATCCAGTTGATCCAGCGATGACCGGGCGCTCGGCGCTCATGTACCCCGCCTGGAGCAGCCTTTCCTCGGCTAGTCGTTCTGGCGTTTGCCGCCAATGCCGCGGACTCTGGCGTCTCTGTAGTGGTTAAACATGAGATATAATTCGTCTTGTCTATATCTAACGGGTGATTTTTGGTCTCGTGAATCTATAATTTGTTCCCTGGGCAATCGTTTTGGCTGAGGGGAAGTTTCATAACTTTATAAGCTATTTAACTTTACCGTTGTATGGTTAGACTAGAGCGCTGACTTTGTATGTTTGACTGAATTGTTTGCTTTATTTGTATAGCTTCTTATACCTTTTACTTATACTTTTATAATGGCTAATATTGATAAAACTGAAATTTAACAAAAAGAGACTGGGTTGAGTTTTGTCATTTTAAATTTTAATACAACGAAGATGATCTGTAATGATGTTTACTGCAACATCTGTTGTTTAGTACAAATGCACATATTTCCTGGACCATAAAATGTTTAATATTTTTATATTATATTTAAAATGAAAAGAGGCAGGTTTGTGTTTTATATTTTGTTTTTTCATAAATAGGCAAACGTTATGTGCAGTGAATATAATCAATATGCGTTGCCTGAACCACATTTGTGTGGCTATAATTTAAACTAAACTCTTTAAATGAAAACGAAAAGAGTTAGTATGGTGTTTTATAACATATTTCGTTGCCTAAAATACACACAGAGATAACCGCAGTAGCAGAGCGAGCTGAGTGACGCGCGCTGCGTCAGAAGGGGGGCGGGGTTAGGATTTCCCAAGATTTTCCAAGATGGCGCCGCCCATACCCCCCATAAACGGCTTCAAACCCGTTCTTCAGAAAGTCTATGGGTGACGTCACAGACGCTTTGTCCATATTTTTTACAGTCTATGGATAAAACCCTTGTTTTTTCAGACACTGGTCAATCTTGAAATTTTGAGCTATTTTGCTTCATCCATAACTTGACTTCTTTCTGACTGGTGGAAAGAAATGATCCACAATACACATTTAAGGGATAATGTACATCCAGCCGGTTGTTACCGCAGAATACACCCTGACAGGAAGATCAGGAAGATCAGGACCCTGATGTGGAGCGTAGGGATCTCCTGCTATCCTGAAGAAGTTTATTTTGGGATAACAACCGGCTGGATGTACATTATCCTGCTTATTAGCAGGCATTGGCCTCACTAAATATTGATTTGAGCTGAGATATTTAATTAGCTCATTAAACACACTATTAGCAAGAAGTTTTGAGTTAAAACGGACATTTAAGGGATGATGTTCAGACCAATCACTTGTTACACTGCTTTTTACCACATGAGTGGCAGGGACATGAAATATTGATTTGAGATTATTTTATGATCACAGTGTACACCTGTAGTGTACTTCTACTCTATTTCATCTCTAGAAAAGCCAACGATGGACAGTAAAGACAGTTTGTCAGATATCATGCTAACACAACACACATGAGGACCTGATGATCACATGC